>NC_041017.1:17340385-17409557 GCF_004193775.1 Glycine soja | reverse complement strand
CATCCAAGAAAAAAGTTATTACCGTTTGAATTTGCTCCAATCTTCTGTTTTTAATTTTGAACATCTCGACATATTATGGATTTAATAGGACATCCGAGAACAATTTATTGCCATTTGAATTTGATCGGATCTTGTGTTTTTAATTTTGAGCATATCGATATATTACGGGACTCAATCAAACACCCGAGTAAAAAGTTATTTTCTTTTGAATTTAATGGATCTTCTAATTTTAATTTTGAGCGTCTCGATATATTACGGGACTCAACCGGATATCCGAGTAAAAAGTTATTGTCGTCCGAATTGTCATCTATCTTCTGTTTTAATTTCAAGCGTATCGATATATTACGGGATTCAATCAGACATTCGAGTAAAAAGTTATTACCGTTTGAATTTGCTCGAATCATCTGCTTTTAATTTCGAGCGTCTCGACATATTATGGAATTTAATCGGACATCCGAGAAACATTTTACTGCCATTTGATATTTCTCGGATCTTCTGTTTTTAATGTCGAGCGGCTCGACATATTACAGGACTCAATCGGACATTCGAGTAAAAAGTTATTGTCGTTTGCATTTGCTCAAATCGTCTCTTTTTAATTTCGAGAGTCTCGATATATTACTTGACTCAATAGCACATTCCTGTAAAAAGATATTGTCGTCTGAATTTTCATGGACCTTCCATTTTTAATTTCGAGCGTCTCGATTTATTACGGGACTCAATCGGACATCCGTGTAAAAAGTTATTGTCGACCGAATTGTCATCGATCTTCCGTCTTTAATTTCGTGCGTATCGATATATTACGGGACTCAATCTGACATTCGAGTAAAAAGTTATTGTCGTTTGAATTTGCTCAAATCTTCTATTTTTAATTACTAGGGTCTCGACATATTATGGGATATAATCGGACATCCAAGAAAAAAGTTATTACCGTTTGAATTTTCTCCAATCTTCTGTTTTTAATTTTGAACATCTCGACATATTATGGGATTTAATAGGACATCCGAGAACAATTTATTGCAAATTTGAATTTGCTCGGATCTTCTGTTTTTAATTTTGAGCATATCGATATATTAGGGGACTCAATCAAACACCCGAGTAAAAAGTTATTTTCCTTTGAATTTCATGGATCTTCAAATTTTAATTTCGAGCGTCTCGATATATTACGGGACTCAACCGGATATCCGAGCAAAAAGTTATTGTCGTCCGAATTGTCATCTATCTTCCGTTTTTAATTTTGAGCGTATCGGTATATTACGGGACTCAATCGAACATTCGAGTAAAAAGTTATTACCGTTTGAATTTGCTCGAATCATCTGCTTTTAATTTCGAGCGTCTCGACATATTATGGAATTTAATCGGACATCCGAGAAACATTTTACTGCCATTTGAATTTTCTCGGATCTTCTGTTTTTTATTCCGAGCGGCTAGATATATTGCAGAACTCAATCGGACATTCGAGTAAAAAGTTATTGTCGTTTGCATTTGCTCAAATCATCTCTTTTTAATTTCGAGAGTCTCGATATATTACGTGACTCAATAGCACCTTCATGTAAAAAGATATTGTCGTCTGAATTTTCATGGACCTTCCGTTTTTAATTTCGAGCGTCTCGATTTATTACAGGACTCAATCGGACATCCGTGTAAAAAGTTATTGTCGACCGAATTGTCATCAATCTTTCGTCTTTAATTTCGTGCGTATCGATATATTACGGGACTCAATCTGACATTCGAGTAAAAAGTTATTGTCGTTTGAATATGCTCATATCTTCTATTTTTAATTACTAGGGTCTCGACATATTATGGGATATAATCGGACATCCAAGAAAAAAGTTATTACCGTTTGAATTTGCTCGAATCTTCTGTTTTTAATTTTGAACATCTCGACATATTATGAAATTTAATCGGACATCCGAGAACAATTTATTGCCATTTGAATTTGGTCGGATCTTGTGTTTTTAATTTTGAGCATATCGATATATTACGGGACTCAATCAAACACCCGAGTAAAAAGTTATTTTCGTTTGAATTTCATGGATCTTCTAATTTTAATTTCGAGCGTCTCGATATATTACGGGACTCAACCGGATATCCGAGCAAAAAGTTATTGTCGTCCGAATTGTCATCTATCTTCCGTTTTTAATTTTGAGCGTATCGGTATATTACGGGACTCAATCGAACATTCGAGTAAAAAGTTATTACCGTTTGAATTTGCTCGAATCATCTGCTTTAAATTTCGAGCGTCTCGACATATTATGGAATTTAATCGGACATCCGAGAAACATTTAACTGCCATTTGAATTTTCTCGGATCTTCTGTTTTTTATTCCGAGCGGCTAGATATGTTGCAGAACTCAATCGGACATTCGAGTAAAAAGTTATTGTCGTTTGCATTTGCTCAAATCATCTCTTTTTAATTTCGAGAGTCTCGATATATTACGTGACTCAATAGCACCTTCATGTAAAAAGATATTGTCGTCTGAATTTTCATGGACCTTCCGTTTTTAATTTCAAGCGTCTCGATTTATTACAGGACTCAATCGGACATCCGTGTAAAAAGTTATTGTCGACCGAATTGTCATCAATCTTTCGTCTTTAATTTCGTGCGTATCGATATATTACGGGACTCAATCTGACATTCGAGTAAAAAGTTATTGTCGTTTGAATATGCTCATATCTTCTATTTTTAATTACTAGGGTCTCGACATATTATGGGATATAATCGGACATCCAAGAAAAAAGTTATTACCGTTTGAATTTGCTCGAATCTTCTGTTTTTAATTTTGAACATCTCGACATATTATGAAATTTAATCGGACATCCGAGAACAATTTATTGCCATTTGAATTTGGTCGGATCTTGTGTTTTTAATTTTGAGCATATCGATATATTACGGGACTCAATCAAACACCCGAGTAAAAAGTTATTTTCGTTTGAATTTCATGGATCTTCTAATTTTAATTTCGAGCGTCTCGATATATTACGGGACTCAACCGGATATCCGAGCAAAAAGTTATTGTCGTCCGAATTGTCATCTATCTTCCGTTTTTAATTTGAGCGTATCGGTATATTACGGGACTCAATCGAACATTCGAGTAAAAAGTTATTACCGTTTGAATTTGCTCGAATCATCTGCTTTAATTTCGAGCGTCTCGACATATTATGGAATTTAATCGGACATCCGAGAAACATTTAACTGCCATTTGAATTTTCTCGGATCTTCTGTTTTTTATTCCGAGCGGCTAGATATGTTGCAGAACTCAATCGGACATTCGAGTAAAAAGTTATTGTCGTTTGCATTTGCTCAAATCATCTCTTTTTAATTTCGAGAGTCTCGATATATTACGTGACTCAATAGCACCTTCATGTAAAAAGATATTGTCGTCTGAATTTTCATGGACCTTCCGTTTTTAATTTCAAGCGTCTCGATTTATTACAGGACTCAATCGGACATCCGTGTAAAAAGTTATTGTCGACCGAATTGTCATCAATCTTTCGTCTTTAATTTCGTGCGTATCGATATATTACGGGACTCAATCTGACATTCGAGTAAAAAGTTATTGTCGTTTGAATATGCTCATATCTTCTATTTTTAATTACTAGGGTCTCGACATATTATGGGATATAATCGGTCATCCAAGAAAAAAGTTATTACCGTTTGAATTTGCTCGAATCTTCTGTTTTTAATTTTGAACATCTCGACATATTATGAAATTTAATCGGACATCCGAGAACAATTTATTGCCATTTGAATTTGGTCGGATCTTGTGTTTTTAATTTTGAGCATATCGATATATTACGGGACTCAATCAAACACCCGAGTAAAAAGTTATTTTCGTTTGAATTTCATGGATCTTCTAATTTTAATTTCGAGCGTCTCGATATATTACGGGACTCAACCGGATATCCGAGCAAAAAGTTATTGTCGTCCGAATTGTCATCTATCTTCCGTTTTTAATTTTGAGCGTATCGGTATATTACGGGACTCAATCGAACATTCGAGTAAAAAGTTATTACCGTTTGAATTTGCTCGAATCATCTGCTTTAAATTTCGAGCGTCTCGACATATTATGGAATTTAATCGGACATCCGAGAAACATTTAACTGCCATTTGAATTTTCTCGGATCTTCTGTTTTTTATTCCGAGCGGCTAGATATGTTGCAGAACTCAATCGGACATTCGAGTAAAAAGTTATTGTCGTTTGCATTTGCTCAAATCATCTCTTTTTAATTTCGAGAGTCTCGATATATTACGTGACTCAATAGCACCTTCATGTAAAAAGATATTGTCGTCTGAATTTTCATGGACCTTCCGTTTTTAATTTCAAGCGTCTCGATTTATTACAGGACTCAATCGGACATCCGTGTAAAAAGTTATTGTCGACCGAATTGTCATCAATCTTTCGTCTTTAATTTCGTGCGTATCGATATATTACGGGACTCAATCTGACATTCGAGTAAAAAGTTATTGTCGTTTGAATATGCTCATATCTTCTATTTTTAATTACTAGGGTCTCGACATATTATGGGATATAATCGGACATCCAAGAAAAAAGTTATTACCGTTTGAATTTGCTCGAATCTTCTGTTTTTAATTTTGAACATCTCGACATATTATGAAATTTAATCGGACATCCGAGAACAATTTATTGCCATTTGAATTTGGTCGGATCTTGTGTTTTTAATTTTGAGCATATCGATATATTACGGGACTCAATCAAACACCCGAGTAAAAAGTTATTTTCGTTTGAATTTCATGGATCTTCTAATTTTAATTTCGAGCGTCTCGATATATTACGGGACTCAACCGGATATCCGAGCAAAAAGTTATTGTCGTCCGAATTGTCATCTATCTTCCGTTTTTAATTTTGAGCGTATCGGTATATTACGGGACTCAATCGAACATTCGAGTAAAAAGTTATTACCGTTTGAATTTGCTCGAATCATCTGCTTTAAATTTCGAGCGTCTCGACATATTATGGGATTTAATCGAACATTCGAGAAACATTTTACTGCCATTTGAATTTTCTCGGATCTTCAATTTTTTATTCCGAGCGGCTCGATATATTACAGGACTCAATCGGACATTCGAGTAAAAAGTTATTGTCGTTTGCATTTGCTCAAATCGTCTCTTTTTAATTTCGAGAGTATGGATATATTACATGTCTCAATAGCACATTCCTGTAAAAAGATATTGTCGTCTGAATTTTCATGGACCTTCCGTTTTTAATTTCGAGCCTCTCGATTTATTACGGGACTCAATCGGACATCCGTGTAAAAAGTTATTGTCGACCGAATTGTCATCGATCTTCCGTCTTTAATTTGGTGCGTATCGATATATTACGGGACTCAATCTGACATTCGAGTAAAAAGTTATTGTCGTTTGAATATGCTCAAATCTTCTATTTTTAATTACTAAGGTCTCGACATATTATGGGGTATAATCGGTCATCCACGAAAACGCTATTACCGTTTGAATTTGCTCGAATCTTCTATTTTAATTTTGAACAGCTCGACATGTTATGGGATTTAATCGGACATCCGAGAACAATTTATTGCCATTTAAATTTGCTCGGATCTTCTGTTTTTAATTTTAAGCATATCCATATATTACGAAACTCAATCAAACACCCGAGTAAAAAGTTATTTTCGTTTGAATTTCATGGATCTTCAAATTTTAATTTCGAGCGTCTCGATATATTACGGGACACCGGATATCCGAGCAAAAAGTTATTGTCGTCCGAATTAAAATCAATCTTCCGTTTTTAATTTATAGTGTATCGATATATTACGGGACTCAATCGGACTTTCGAGTAAAAAGTTATTACCGTTTGAATTTGCTCGAATCATCTGCTTTTAATTTCGAGCTACTCGACATATTCTGGGATTTAATCCGACATCCGAGAAAAATTTATTGCCATTTGAATTTGCTCGGATCTTCTGTTTTTTAATTTTGACCATATCGATATATTACGGGACTCAATCAAACACCCGAGTAAAAAAGTTATTTTCGTTTGAATTTCATGGATCTTCTAATTTTAATTTCGAGCGTCTCGATATATTACGGGACTCAACCGGATATCCGAGTAAAAAGTTATTGTCGTCCGAATTGTCATCTATCTTCCGTTTTTAATTTCGAGCGTATCGATATATTACGGGATTCAATCAGACATTCGAGTAAAAATTTATTATCGTTTGAATTTGATCGAATCATCTGCTTTTAATTTCGAGCGTCTCGACATATTATGGGATTTAATCGGACATCAGAGAAACATTTTACTGCCATTTGATATTTCTCGGATCTTCTGTTTTTAATGTCGAGCGGCTCGACATATTACAGGACTCAATCGGACATTCGGGTAAAAAGTTATTGTCGTTTGCATTTGCTCAAATCGTCTCTTTTTAATTTCGAGAGTCTCGATATATTACTTGACTCAATAGCACATTCCTGTAAAAAGATATTGTCGTCTGAATTTTCATGGACCTTCCATTTTTAATTTCGAGCGTCTCGATTTGTTACGGGACTCAATCGAACATCCGTGTAAAAAGTTATTGTCGACCGAATTGTCATCGATCTTCCATCTTTAATTTCGTGCGTATCGATATATTTCGGGACTCAATCTGACATTCGAGTAAAAAGTTATTGTCGTTTGAATTTGCTCAAATCTTCTATTTTTAATTACTAGGGTCTCGACTTATTATGGGATATAATCGGACATCCAAGAAAAAAGTTATTACCGTTTGAATTTGCTCCAATATTCTGTTTTTAATTTTGAACATCTCGACATATTATGGGATTTAATCGGACATCCGAGAACAATTTATTGCCATTTGAATTTGCTCGGATCTTCTGTTTTTAATTTTGAGCATATCGATATATTACGGGACTCAATCAAACACCCGAGTAAAAAGTTATTTTCGTTTAAATTTCATGGATCTTCTAATTTTAATTTCGAGTGTCTCGATATATTACGGGACTCAACCAGATATCCGAGCAAAAAGTTATTGTTGTCCGAATTGTCATCTATCTTCCGTTTTTAATTTTGAGCGTATCGATATATTACGGGACTTAATCGGACATTCGAGTAAAAGGTTATTATCGTTTGAATTTGCTCGAATCATCTGCTTTTAATTTCGAGCGTCTCGACATATTATGGGATTTAATCGGACATCCGAGAAACATTTTACTGCCATTTGAATTTTTTTGGATCTTCTAATTTTTATTTCGAGCGGCTCGACATATTACAGGACTCAATCGGACATTCGAGTAAAAAGTTATTGTCGTTTGCATTTGCTCAAATCATCTCTTTTTTATTTCGAGAGTCTCAATATATTACGTGACTCAATAGCACATTCCTGTAAAAAGATATTGTCGTCTGAATTTTCATGGACCTTCCATTTTTAATTTCTAGCATCTCGATTTATTACGGGACTCAGTCGGACATCCGTGTAAAAAGTTATTGTCGACCGAATTGTCATCGATCTTCCGTCTTTAATTTCGTGCGTATCGATATATTACGGGACTCAATCTGACATTCGAGTAAAAAGTTATTGTCGTTTGAATTTGCTCAAATCTTCTATTTTTAATTACTGGGGTCTCGACATATTATGGGATATAATCGGACATCCAAGAAAAAAGTTATTGCCGTTTGAATTTGCTCGAATCTTCTGTTTTTAATTTCGCACATCTCGACATATTATGGGATTTAATCGGACATCCGAGAACAATTTATTGCCATTTGAATTTGCTCGGATCTTCTGTTTTTAATTTTGAGCATATCGATATATTACGGGACTCAATCAAACACCCGAGTAAAAAAGTTATTTTCGTTTCAATTTCGAGCGTCTCGACATATTATGGGATTTAATCGAACATCCGAGAAACATTTTACTGCCATTTGAATTTTCTCGGATCTTCAGTTTTTTATTTCGAGCGGCTCGACATATTGCAGGACTCAATCGGACATTCGAGTAAAAAGTTATTGTCGTTTGCATTTGCTCAAATCGTCTCTTTTTTATTTCGAGAGTCTCGATATATTACGTGACTCAATAGCACATTCCTGTAAAAAGATATTGTCGTCTGAATTTTCATTGACCTTCCATTTTTAATTTCGAACATCTCGATTTATTACGGGACTCAGTCGGACATCCGTGTAAAAAGTTATTGTCGACCGAATTGTCATCGATCTTCCGTCTTTAATTTCGTGCGTATCGATATATTACGGGACTCAATCTGACATTCGAGTAAAAAGTTATTGTCGTTTGAATTTGCTCAAATCTTCTATTTTTAATTACTAGGGTCTCGACATATTATGGGATATAATCGGACATCCAAGAAAAAAGTTATTGCCGTTTGAATTTGCTCGAATCTTCTGTTTTTAATTTCGCACATCTCGACATATTATGGGATTTAATCGGACATCCGAGAACAATTTATTGCCATTTGAATTTGCTCGGATCTTCTGTTTTTAATTTTGAGCATATCGATATATTACGGGACTCAATCAAACACCCGAGTAAAAAGTTATTTTCGTTTAAATTTCATGGATCTTCTAATTTTAATTTCGAGTGTCTCGATATATTACGGGACTCAACCAGATATCCGAGCAAAAAGTTATTGTTGTCCGAATTGTCATCTATCTTCCGTTTTTAATTTTGAGCGTATCGATATATTACGGGACTTAATCGGACATTCGAGTAAAAGGTTATTATCGTTTGAATTTGCTCGAATCATCTGCTTTTAATTTCGAGCGTCTCGACATATTATGGGATTTAATCGGACATCCGAGAAACATTTTACTGCCATTTTGAATTTTTTTGGATCTTCTAATTTTTATTTCGAGCGGCTCGACATATTACAGGACTCAATCGGACATTCGAGTAAAAAGTTATTGTCGTTTGCATTTGCTCAAATCGTCTCTTTTTAATTTCGAGAGTCTCGATATATTACGTGACTCAATAGCACATTCCTGTAAAAAGATATTGTCGTCTGAATTTTCGTGGACCTTCCGTTTTTAATTTCGAGGGTCGCGATTTATTACTGGACTCAATCGGACATCCGTGTAAAAAGTTATTGTCGACCGAATTGTCATCGATCTTCTGTCTTTAATTTCGTGCGTATCGATATAATACGGGACTCAATCTGACATTCGAGTAAAAAGTTATTGTCGTTTGAATTTGCTCAAATCTTCTATTTTTAATTACTAGGGTCTCGACATATTATGGGATATAATCGGACATCCAAGAAAAAAGTTATTACCGTTTGAATTTGCTCGAATCTTCTGTTTTTAATTTCGAACATCTCGACATATTATGGGATTTAATCGGACATCCGAGAACAATTTATTGCCATTTGAATTTGCTCGGATCTTGTGTTTTTAATTTTGAGCATATCGATATATTACGAGACTCAATCAAACACTCGAGTAAAAAGTTATTTTCGTTTGAATTTCATGGATCTTCTAATTTTAATTTCGAGGGTCTCGATAATGGAATAACAATGAGTGAAAACTAGTACAAATTGATAATCAGGTTCAGTTTTTTAGCCTGAAGAAATATATGTACAAGAATAGCCCAACAGACATATTCAATAGAAGCATCAAAGATAGCAGAAACATTTGCAACTTGAGCACTTGTTCCTCTTCCCAATTCCAAAGATCATAAATAACGATGATGGTTGTTATATCAAGCACTGCTAACATACACCTCATTGCTTTCATAAACTGAATTAGCAGAGATTAAACCATTCTTCACTGGGTAGGAGGCCTCCATTGTAATTCCACACTTGCCCGTGGGGGTTCTCACATTGCGTTGCATCTTGAAATAGCCATCCTCACCCCATCCAGTGCCCCATGAATTCCTCACCAGCCAGTAATCCACACCATTTTCAGAGCCATATCCAACAACAACCACACCATGGTCTAAACTTGTCCCACATTTACCAGTAAATACACCCTGAAAAAATAAAAGAACCAGAAATTGTTAGCACACATATGACATCTATACATTGTTGAATGTTGTTGTCTCAAGCTTCTTGACAATTTTTTTTCCATAGGAATCGAACACAGGTACCAGGAGATTTCCAACAACTCAGGCACACTGTTCAATCAATTGAGCTAGACAAGTAGCTTCTCATAAATTTTGGAGTTTGCACTTTGCACATTGCATAGTGTTTACATTACTGCTTAAGAACAATGTAGTAATCACTGTGAGACGCTTACCGATTGATAAAGTTGCAAATCTCTGCCAGAGGCTTCAATAGCAATGCTTACGGGTTGATGAGCGACAGCTTTCTTCAAGGCATTCTCATCATACGGTGGAACATCCTCGAACCCATCAATGTTCACAACCTTTGCATTTTTCTGCAGAAGTATTAGCCACTCAAATCATTAGAAACAAATCAAATGTTAAGTTTAATAACATACTAGTATCAGGCAAGGTTAATTTTTTTTCTTTCTTGTTTCAAAGATTGGTATAGTGACCTTAGTTGGATCACAGATGCCATCAAAGCCACGGTATGGGTAATCTTTGTCTGTGTCAATGCCTCCATTTTGAATGATGAATTCGAATGCATAGTCCATAAGGCCACCATTGCATCCTTCATTGTAGGCTCTGTCACAGTCCACAAGTTCTTGTTCAGATAAGGACACAAACTTCCCTGTCACTATCTTGTTTATTGCTTCCACTGTGGCCACCGTTGAGAACGCCCAACAACTTCCTGCATCAAGTAAAAAAAATAAAATTAAATCAAGAACAACTCAAAACATCAGATTTCAAAAAGTTATACTTAAATGCTTTTGAATTTTCAGAAGAAAAAAAAAAACTCAAGCACCACTTAAATAATACGGAAATGAGTTTTTTTTAGATCACATATATGTTTCACTAAAGACAATTAAATTGAAATAACTCCATAGGTTGATCTATATGTGTTTGGTAGTATGTCAATCAACTTACAAACACATAAAAATCTATTTGTACACATTCAATTCAATATTTTTCTTTGATTGTAGTTTTATTTTATTTTTATTTTTTGGTTAAAAATAATACATTTAATCATACTCACTTTTTTAAATTTAAGATATTGCTACTTCACAATCTATGCAATCAAGTTAATTATTTATATTGTTAACAAAAATCTCAAAACAGTTTAAAATATCTAAAAAGACATTTAAAAAGAAAAAGGGGTATCTTTTATCAAAGTTAGAGAAATCTGTTATAGTTGAATTATAAAACAAATCCTTATCTGATAAGTAACCTTAACTAGCAAAAAAGCTGTTACACTTGAATTTAAAACAAGTCCCTAACTGATTACTAAATCTAAAATCCTTAGATAACAAACATTATCTTTACCATAAGAAAAGGAAAAATGATAGGAAAAAATACTCACCACAACTTCCCTGATCTTTGATTGGAGCAACTGCACCCTTCACCCTCCAATCCACGTGCACCGGCAACCGGTCACCGGCACTGTACGCGTAGCGGTGACCGGTGCTCTTGGTTTTCATGAGCCTGCGTTTGGCATCACTCTTGGTGCCAAAATACATGACACGGTATTCCTCATTTGTCATGTCAGCAAACTGGTTCAACCCAAGTTTGTAAGTGTTGTTCTGGTTGTTGTTGTGCTCTTGTATGAACCCCAAGTTGTCTTTGAAAACTTGGAACCTCTTGTCCTTCTCTCTCAACCCATTGTACACCTTTTGGTGCTTCACCAACCACTCCTCGTACATGGTCATGACCTCATTGTCGGTGTAGTTGGTGATGGTGGAGGTGTCAATAGCACATGACAAAGTGAAAGAAAGAAAGAGCAAGGTGGATGTCACCAAGGTTATTATTGAAGCCATGGTTGATGTTTGGAAGAGGAGAGAATAAAGGGTGAACAAGTTTAGAATTGAAACTAAGGTTGGAGGGTTTGAAAGGTTGTTGTTGGTGGTGGTGGGAGGAATGGGGAGTGTGAGGCTATATAGAGGGAGAAAAAGTGTTTAATATTTGAAGGGGGGTTGATGAATGGTGCCAAAAGGGAAATAACTTAGGCAAGTGGTAAATGAATATGAAATAGTTTGAATTGAATACATTGGTGATGGAAATTGGAAATGTAACGCAATTAAAGAGAATTGCCACACCACGTGACCTCTGATCAGTTGATATGCTGAATAATTGAAATCTAGGATTATGGAAATCAGTATCTATTCATTTCATTTTATTGGCGTATTAATTAATTCGTGAATATACAAAGGCAGTTTACTATTCTTCCATTTTTTTATTATTCTTCCAAAAATTAAAAATAATAATAATATAACTACATGCATTATCATGTCATTGAATTTGTTGTGCTTGATTGCTTTCAATAAAATAATTTAATTATTTGAAGGTACTACTACTATACAGTACTCCTTTTAGTATTTCTACAAGAAAAAATAACAAAATATGTTAATAAAATAATGATATTTTAATATCAATTAAACTGTTATCTCTTTTAATATATTATTTTTAACATATTTAATTCTATCTTGAATTTAAATATATTTTAAAAGAAAATCATCAATAATTAAATTTTAAATTTATGTTTTAATATACTTTGTGTTTGGTTAATTTTTTTTAGAATATATATTATAATTATTAAAATATTTTTATTACTAAAATATATTAATGATTAATTTTTTTATTATGTCTTAACAAATGTGAAATAATTTTTTGGTCTTATATTTCAGAGAATAATTAACTAGCCGTGAAATAAACTTTCCAACTAAATTGGAAAAAATTAAATATATTTTATCTTTTCACAATATTTAATATATTTGTTTTTTTATTTAATACTTACTTTCTATAAAATGTTAGGAGAATTTGTTAGAGAATATAATAAAAAAGATATAATATTATTCATAATGAAATAATGCTTCATGAATATTGGTATGTGTGATAGGCTAATAGCATGGCCTTGCAATGAAGGGAACGAATCCCTACCTTTCCTTTCATCTTCCAAACCTTAACCTTTCTGTTTGGATAAACAATTTCAAAATTTCAATGAATTTGAAATGTTTTGATTTTAATTTCCTTCATTTTTTAAATGTTTTGTTTGGATAAATCAATTCAAATTTCTTTCATTTTAAATTCTTTATTTTGATAGGACAATTCAATTTTCTCCGTATGCAAAATTTCAATTTTATATTTTAAATAAATGAAATTTTAATATTAAACTTTATAGAAAATAAACACAATCTAATTTTGAAATATTAATTAAAAAATATTTTCAATTTTTAATAATTTATAAATACGAAATATTGATAATTTTAATTAGGGTTGTTTTGCCTGACTATAACCAGTGATATTTTTAAATCGACATCAACCAAAGTTATTTTTCGGTCGGTATCAAATAGTGTTTTTTTTTTAAAAGTATGTCGGGAATATTTGTCAGCTGACGCCAGTCAAGGCTATTTTTTGGCTAACGTTGGTTGAGTCTATTTTAAAGCTGATGTTGGCTAGATTTTTTTTACCAATGTCGGCCTAAAAAATCCTAGCAGACGTTGACAAAAAAATCTACCCAATATCGGCTAAAAAATAGCTTGGTCAATGCCGACTAATAGAACTTACCCGACGTCGGCTGAAAAATAGCCCTAACCAATGTCGGACAAAAAATCCTACCCAACATCGGCTATAAAATAGCCTTGGCTGATGTTGGCTAAAAAATAGTTCTGACCGATGTCGACCGAAAAAACTCTAGTGGATGTCGACTGTAAGAACCTAATGGATGTCGACTAAAAATAGTCATGCCCGATGTCGATCAAAAATACCTAGTTGGTGTTAGCAGAAAAAACCCTAGCCAACATCAACCAAAAAACCTAGTTAATGTGGTTATGAAATAGCTCTGGCTGATGTTAGCCAGAAAACCATAGTTGATGCCAGCAAAAAAATCCTAACCGATGTCAGCTAAGAAAATCTGTTGACATCAGCCAAAACACCCTAGCTAACATCAGCTAAAAAATAACCCTAGTCGATATTGGCTAAAAAATAGCTTTGACTAATGTTGGCTATAAAAACCTAACTAATGTCGGCTGAAAAACCCTAACAGGTGTCTACTCAAAAGTTAGTCATGACCGATGTCAATAGAAAAATGTAGCCAATGTCGACCAGAAAAATCATTGGTCAACATCAATTGAAAAAACCTGTATGACAATGACAAAAAAAATCCTTGGCCGCCGTTAGCAAAAATTTCCCATGACTGACGTCTGTGAGAAAATAACCCTAATCAACATCATCTAAAAAAATCTTAGCCGATATCGACAAAAAATAGCTTTGGTTGACTTCATACAAAAAAATTATGACCAAAAAAACCTCGGGCAACGTCAATGAAAAACAACTTATGTCGATATCAGCTGTAAAAACTTTGGTCACTCGTAGTTGTGAGTGTTGAGCGAGAAAGAGTCACGAGCAAGAACGTGAGTTAGAGTGAGAATCTCCAGAAAAAGAATTTCAAATTCTATATTTTTTGAGAGAATTTAAAATCCCTTTGTTTTAGTCAATCAAAATTATTCATAAAAATACCAAAAATTAAATCTCATTTCAAATACTCTATCCAAACAAGCTATTTTACCATGAATCATTTTAAATTTCTTGAAAAAATGAATTCCCATATTAAATTGCTCCATCCAAATACACTATAACAATGTATTTGGATGGAGTAATTTAACAGAGGAATTCATTTTTTTCAAGGAATTTAAAATGATTCATGATAAAATAGTTTGTTTGGATAGAGTATTTGAAATGAGATTTAATTTTTGATATTTTTATGAATTATTTTGATTGACTATCAAATTCTCTCAAAAAATATAAAATTTGAAATTCCTTTTTTTTGGAGATGCTTACTCTACCTCACGTTCTTGCTCACAACTCTTTCTCGCTCAACACTCACAACTACGGGTGACCAAAGTTTTTACGGTTGATATCAACATAAGTTGTTTTTCACTAACGTTGGCCGATGTTTTTTCGGTCAGAATTTTTTTGTATGATGTCAACCAAAACTATTTTTTGTCGATATCGACTAAGATTTTTTTTAGATGATGTTGGTTAGGGTTATTTTCTCAATGACGTCAATCATGGGAAAATTTTGCTAATGTCGGCCAAGGATTTTTTTGGTCGTTGTCATCCAGGTTTTTTCAGTTGATATTGACCAATGATTTTTTTGGCCGACGTTGACTATATTTTTTCTACTGACATTGGTCATGACTAACTTTTGAGTAGACACCTGTTAGAATTTTTCAGCCGACGTCAGCTAGATTTTTCCAGCCAAAGCTATTTTTTAGCAAATATCGGCTAGGGTTATTTTTTAGCCGATGTTAGCTTTGGTGTTTTGGCTTATGTCAACTAGATTTTCTTAGCCGACATCGGTTAGGATTTTTTTGCTGACATCAACTAGGATTTTTTGGCTGACATCAACAAAGCTATTTCTTAACCACATTAGCTAGGCTTTTTGGTTGATGTTGACTAGAATTTTTTTTGCTGACACCAGCTAAGTATTTTTGACCGACATCGGGCATGACTATTTTTAGTTGACATCGACTAGGTTCTTACAATCGACATCCACTAGAGTTTTTTTGGTCGACATCGGTCAGAGCTATTTTTTAGCCAACATCAGCCAAGGCTATTTTATAGCCGATGTTGGGTAGGGTTTTTTGTCTGACATTGATTAGGGCTATTTTTTAGCCAACTTTGACTAGGGATTTTTCAGCGAACGTTGACCAATGATTTTTTCAGCCGACATCGGGTAGGTTCTATTGGTCGACATCGACCAAACTATTTTTTTGGCTGACGTTGACTAAAAGTAGCCTTGGTCAATGTCGTTCGAAAAGATCCTAGCCGGTGTCGGCCAAACGAAACCCTAGCCGATGTTCGTAAAAAAATCTAGCCAACATCGACTGAAAAATAGACTCAACCAATGTTAGCCAAAAAAATAGCCCCGACTGATGTCAGCTAATAAATATTTTCAACATACTTTGACAAAAAAGAATCTTATTTGATGTCGACTGAAAAATAGTCTTGGTTGATACTGGTTTAAAAACATCACTGGTTGTGGTCAGACAAAACAACCCTAGCTAAAATTATCAATATTTTGTATTTATAAATTATTAAAAATTGAAAATATTTTTTAATTAATATTTCAAAATTAGATTGTATTTATTTTCTATAAACTAAATTTCATCTATTTAAAATATAAAATTGAAATTTTACATATGGAGGAAATTGAATTGCCCTATCCAAACAAAAAATTTAAAATGGAAAAAATTTGAATTGATTTATCCAAACAAAACATTTAAAAAATAAAAGAAATTAAAATTAAAACAATTTAAATTTTAGACATTTTAAATTCCTTGAAATTTTAAAATTCCTAATCAAGCTAACGAAAAGTCATTTTACCTTTTACTTTCGATTTGGGAGACTAAGTGCTCTTTAGTTGCATATGGATAGACCAGTAGTATGTTTTGATAACACCAGCAATCAATTCTATTTAAGATATTATTTATTGTTTTATCTTTACCATAAAATAATTAATTATTTTTCATTATGAATATAATCCAAACATACATGGGAAGATAAAGATTGCTGGTTAGCTATATATATAAAAAAACATTGGTTAAAGTTGCGTGACTTGGAGATACAAAATTGATGAAGCGATTAAGAAGAAAAAAAAACACAAAAAAGAAAAGCCACAAATTCAATCCCTCTCATTGATAAAAAAATAATTAATTAAAAATTAAAATTGGCAGAAAAAAAAGTTGTGTGTGACTTGAAAAAAGCTTGTGATTCCTGCGCAATGGGCAAAAATAATTTGATATCCACAACTTGCAAAGGGGTCGGTGGTGGAGTCTGATTGATTGTGGAATGGATCAGAATCAGATCATATAACTGTCCAACTTGCTAGCACTTGGGAACTCATGATTCATGGGCATGGCTCCCCTGACTTTGGAAATAAGAAATCCACCCTTATCATCATAAGAATTAAATAATAGTAATATCTTATTTGGAACTATATCATACCATTTAAATATTTGCAAGGTGCATGTCACAAATTGTATGTAGATAGATAGAGATAATTTTTTTGAAACATTATTGGTCCATATAGCTCTTCAGCTGCATCTCATTCACAGAACTGGCCAAGTTAGTTCTATATATGGTTTTCTGGATGGATCTGGTTGGAATGTATGTATTTTTTAAGAATATTTTCTCATTTTTTACAATTCTTTAAAAGATGTAAATCTCTTGATTTTGTAATCCATCAAATCTCAGAAGCATCATAAATACGTCTTTAGATGAAATTTTAAGCGATTCTAGACTCTTTAATATATTGTGCGTTTGGATAATAAATGTGAATTGATTTTAGTATATATAATTATGATGACATTATGGAAAAGCTGAAACAATTATTCGTTGCTTCACTCCTATCTTAATTTTTAAATCAATTTTAAACTGTTTCTTTTCTTTAATAATAAAGTAAAATATATTTACATTTTAAATACCTATCTTCTCATTATAATTATATCGCATGCAGTTTAATTTAAACTACAAGAATCCTAAACACCGAATTAGGAATGGTTTCATCCCAACCTTTAAAATATGTCTGTTATTTTTGTTTGCCTTTTCAGATAATGTAACTTTTTTTAGAAAAAATAATTTTACAAATTATCATGATAAAATATTTTTTTTATACAAAACTATCCTTATTAAAAATTTAGAACATAATTATAAATTTACTTAGTGTGTGTTTGTAAAGTTGACTTTGAATCAAGGTGATTTTACAAATTGATTTTAAATAAACATGAGTCAATTATAACATAATTTTTGTTTGAATAACATATATTAAAGAATAATTTTGTCACCCAAAATTTAATTTTGAGTTTTAAATTATCAAAATATGCATGCAAATGTGTTTTATCTTTGCTAATAATCAAGACAATAGGAGTCTTGGAACACATTTTGTTACTGAAGTTTTTCTTAATTAATAAATGTTAATTATTAATAATTTATTAATTTTCATTAGCAGAAGGAATTAAACCTTCAATTTTCTCCTCCTTTTCCTCTTAACTCAAGTTTAAGGTGATGAAGAAGCTATTTTTAATTGCTTAAAAGAGACTTGAGTCCAAAATTCAAAATCATGTTTCCACACACATCCAAACATCTTGATCAATGCAAAAATCATGTTTGAATAATTCAAGACACAAGATGTGATATCAAGAAATGAGGGTATTATTAAAAAATAATTATTGCTTTCTTATTTTTTAAAATAATAAATATATTCAAACTAAAACACCTTGAAGAGGCATGCTACGTATAATATGAAACCCAGGGATTAATTCAATGAATCCATGAATACTCAATTCTTCAAATGGCATGAAAATGCAAAATTGTGGTCAGGCCAGCATAAGATGACCTTTCAGGGGTATGCTGCCAATGCTAAACAAACTAGTCCCGAGGAAGATAGATTCTAGATTGGTTTGAATCTTCATGTCATGTGCTATGGTGTTAGAATATTGCCCGATCTATGTTATAAAAAGAATAAGTATAATTTATGACATAGTTTTATTTATCGGATGATGATTTTATAAAATATGCATGGAATTATAATGGTTGTTTTTATCATTAGAAATCATGATTTATAAATCACACTTTAGTTGATGATATTATTGTGGAATGAAATATTAGATTTAATAATATAAATATTCTTAATGAGAAAAACTCTTTTTTAATAACTTGTGTGAAAAGGAGCAAACACCATTTATTCACAAGGAAACAAACATGTTTAAAGTGATTTAGAAAAAAAACTCATAAAAAGTGTTTTAGAATAACTAATCAACAAATTTACTACAACATTTTTTTATGTTGCTCTGAATGATAATTATGTTTCGAAATATTTTTTTAAAATTATTTCACGTATTTACACAATTTTTATTCTATAAAGCTTAAGACATGGACTTAAAATGATTGCAAGACAAGGATAAGTTAAAAATGAATTGGAATAAAAAAAAGGATAATAATTGTTATTATATTAAACAAATAAGAATTTGTTAAAAATAAATCAATGTCATTATATTGAATATAGAATCATCAATCGGGCAGTGATTTCCAATTTTATGAAATGAGGTATAAAACAAAATCATTCTACGCTTTTCTTTTACTATGTTTTTACATGAGAAGTTAGGCATGATTTTTCGTAAGTACTAAAATTCTTATTTGGCAAGATTACTTAACTCGTGTATAAAATGTCCCTTTGGAAATGTCCCTTTAAAAGGCAACTGTGGATATATTCCTGTGAAGAAGAATTTCTATTTCATTGAAAAGATTGAAGAAAAATTATACAAGCTTCCTCTGATGAAGCAAATGCTGCAGAACAAAGTTGACATTACCTTTCAGGCGAACAAATATATATATCACCCCAACAAAAAAATGAGGAAAAAAACAATATAGAAAAAAATTGTTGAAATCAAACTCGAATGCACATATGCTGGTCCACCGTAGTAACTACACACAGTATATGAATCCTATTCCTATTCCTATCCAGTAAGAACATGAGCTTCTGCATCTGTTCAATCCAGATTCTTGTCAACGAGGAGCAGCAGTTTCGTAACCACAAGGCACAGTGTATTTCTAAAATGCACATATTAACATTTCAGTTTTTTTCAGAATGTGTAGAGACTTGCACACCTATCACTTTGGCATCATGCTTTCTCTTACTTCGAGTGCGCCTCGATCTAGATGTTCTAGTCTTTGTAGAATGCTTGGTCGTCTGATCTTGTGTGCCAAGTAGCTCTTTTTCATTGGTTGGGAGCTGAGGAGGAGCATCTGGCCATGGAGTGCGTTTTGATGGGACTGTGATGTCCAGAGGAGGGTCGATTACCCATCTGCATGAAATTGCATCAAATGGTCAGGGATATGCTCATATGCACCGAAAATAATTTAAAGTTCTAAGAAGATATGAACCGGGTTATATTTGTTGGATGAATCTGATTGAGATGTGCACTGAAAATAAACTTCATGATTTTCAGAGAAGATTGAAGGGATGAAAAAAATGATGCCATGAAATTTGAGAAATGACTTTTCTGAGGGTATTAGCTGGCAGAAACAAACTATTAACAGAAGAAACAAGTAAATGAAAACAGAAACCAAGAAAAACATAGGGCATGCGTATATATATAAATTTTTCAGAGAAATTATAGGGATGAAACAAAAAGAGATATCATACTCCACACATTTGAAAAATGACATCAGATTTTGAGGGAACTAAGTAGCTGGCAGGTTGAGATTTCAGAAGTCAAACAACAAACAACTCAATGAAAAATGAAAACCAAGAAAAAACAACGGAAGGTCATGAATATATGATTATAATCAACTATAAGAATAATGTGTAAGATCATAAACGAATACTTTAATTTTATGAGCACACAACCATGCGTTCTTCAAAATTATCACTTGTTGAAAAAACCTGAAATGAGTAAAACAGAAATGATAAATAACATCAACAGTTTTTCACTGTTAAAGGACCTTACAAGTTACTCTCTCCGGTCTCGAGTATAAGCAAAAAAAATTCCTTGTATCTTGGTCTCAAATATAAGAAAACCTTAACTAATTTCGCCTTATTTAATGATACTATTTTCAAAATACTTTTCATATAACAGGGGTTTTATTTCGGAAGACTATTTTTTATGCTTGATATCAAATTCCAATGAAAGGATAATTTATGAAAAAAGTTTATTTTTTAATTGGGATCGACACAATTTAATGAAGTCAACTAATTTTCTTAATAATGTGAAATGATTTTTCTTTTACTTATAATCTGAGACCAGAGGGAGTATAACTTAATTTATAGATAGCATTTTAATAACAGTTCACTTTTTTATTTGCATTCACTGAGTGAAGAACTTTACAAAAGATGATGCCAGAATACTTGCTTTTGTGACAAGTGACTACACATACAAATGTAGGAAAATATTCTGAAAATTCGCAGGACTATGACACAGATCCTAAGCTCAACATTCACAATCAAACATCCAGGAAGTCATGGACAAGTTGTACAGTTGCATATTCTGATAATTCACTGGACAAAGACCCAGAGATCCTAAGCCCAACATTCACCATCAAACATTCAGGAAGCCATGGACAAAAGTCCAGTGGCATATTCTCTAAGATATCAACTAAAAATTTCCATCTAACAACATTGGGTTGTACAGTTGGATGCTATTTGGTTTTCTTCTAAAGAGTTCAGCTAAGTGTGAAAACAAACATGACTTTTGTGTCCTGTAGTTTCTAGCATTTGATGGGAAAAGGAAATCTACAATGAGAAATGATTGTTGCACAAGAAAAGTTATCTCACAAGCTAACATGAGCTTTATGAGCCAAAGGTAGGAGAAAAATGAAGAGAATGAAAAAAGAAAATTAATTGAATAGTGGCAATGAGATGTGTTGGAGAAATGGGTACAAGTAACAGAACCCATCTACAATTCTATTTAAAGGAGCTATCAGCTATCACAAAAAATGGTTCAAGTTATTGATATTGATTAAACATGTGATATAAAAGGACTTAACTGAACCTGTTTCTCTGCAATTTGGAGCTAATGGAGTACCTAGGACCAAATAAATCACTATATCAAAAATTCCTTGTTATAATTTTGATATTTTGAGTTCAGACACATGTAAAGCCTGCAATCTACACCTAAAAGCCTGCAATCTCCCTCAACTGCATTATATTTCCTTATTAAGTAGTATATACGTGTTTACTACTACCTCTGTTTCATATCTATTGATGTTTTAGCTTCCTTTTTTTTCAAAACTAATGGTATTTTATAAATATAAAGTCTTCCTAAATTTTTCCCCACCAATATCCCTATTTTATAATTGCTACAATAGTAATTTATCACAAGTAATGGGATATTAAATAAGAATACTTCAGTCTAAATACAACAATATTTTACATATAGTAAATGCTCTTTAATATGTGTGCTTTATCCTTAAACATCGATACATATGGAATGGAAGTAGAATATATCATTATGATCATGCAATGTTGAAATTGTGTAGTCTACAATAAGATGTAATGTGATGTTAAAACCTAAAGTACTAATAGAGTTTAATGTCTATGCACAGATGGTGTAAAACAATTTTATACCATCATCCAATCACAAATCACCATTTGAATTATTTTAAGATAAATATTTTAAAAGTCAACAAACTTACCATATATGATGGATTGCGATTAGATGAATGTGTAAAACTTTTTACACTGTCAGTGCATAACCTTTTTTTCTCATACTAATAACCCTAACTAAATAGAAAAACAAATAATGAAATATTAGGTAATATTGAAACTTAGAAAATGGGCAAACTAGTCCTAAGAGATAATCTTTAAGAAACCCTAAAATGTTTTAGGATACAATCTAGATATTATTAAATACTCCAAATAATTCTATAATACAAAATTGATATTTATGAGATATTCCAACACTGCCCATCGAACTAGAGCTTACTAAGCTTTAAGTTTGCTATAAATAAACCCTTTCAAAATACTAGTATATGATTGAGGTGATCTAGTAGTCAAGTTTCAGTGAGATTTGGTTGAGTGAACCAGGTCTCATACTTGACCAGTTATATGTCCACAATGAAGGCAGGAGAATCAATAGAAAGGTCTAGAACAAAGTCTGTGAACTCATGTGTCAACAATGAAGGCAGACAGCAGTAACAACTAACAAATAAGTCCACAATTAAGGCTAGGCACTACATAGTCACGTGTTAGTAATGAAAGTTGAACTCTTACATAGTGTTCACGAATTGACTCAAAATCAAGGCTGGACACTCGCATGCCAGCAATGAATCTGAATCTTCTCCTACTGCTCAGTAGCCAATTGAAGTAACGTCATCAGGTTCATATTAACCATAGAAACACCAATTGCATTGTTTTTTTTTTATCAGCACACCAATTGCATTGTATATCCTTTTATTTTAGCATACTACCAAGAAAATTAAATATCTCAATCTAAAGTGTTGAACACTCTAATTTTCTGTTAATGTTGACTTCTAGCTTTCATCTGTTGCACCAGCAGCATAACAAAACTACTCCCACATAAAATCACATATATGACTAAAAAGAACTATATAGACTTAACTTAAGTACTATTTCTTTATACCAGCCAAGTAAGCTGTTTCAAGGGGTAACTTTATAACAGTAAATCATAGGTAATTGAGAGAAGATGACTCACTGGGCAGGGAATTTGCTGTCTGTGCGAGCTTCAACCCGCAGCCACCAAAGCAAAACCTGGCGTCCACAACTACCAAGTGGTTCAACCACATAAGTCTCCCTGAGCAGAGACAGTGGACTCTCTATATCCTCATCAATCCCATCTAACTCTTTAAGATCCTTAATCCAGTCCGGCTTATCATCAAGATCCTTCCAAAGCAACCTGGAATTCAACACAAACCCAGCCCACTCAAGCTTTCTGGGCAGCACAGGTGCCAGATCATCTATGTAAACTGCACTTTTGCCAGCATATCGCAACTTATTAAAGGTATGCCACCCAACCAAATTATTGGTCGCATTACAAGCAGGACCTTGCACTGGCATTGGCGGGGCCTCCTCCTCACCCTGTAGGGTCGAAGATTCATCTGCACCACCTGAATGGACAAGAATCCCTACCGAAACTGCCCCTATCCACTTCACACTTTGAATCTCATCAAACAGCTCCATGCTATGCATATTGCTATCATCCGCAAACATCACAATTCCATCCAGCCTCTCTTTTCTCACAATCCTGTTCCACCCCACGACAAATCAATCAAATCAAATATTTTAAATAACAACAAACTAAATCTTCAAAACCATGCAATTACAAATGCTTTTAATTTTAATCTTCAAACGGATGCAATCCTATTTGAGCCAGGTAAGACTATTATAGGTAACAAACTATTCCTTATGTGGAGCAATTGTGTCTTATGTGCCAATTAGCGGGAAAATCAGTATATCTCAAATTGAAAATATAAGCATTGGAATTAAAAAAAAAGGCAGAAATGTTGACCTTAAAGCATGAAGGCGCATTCGAGCCTCCAATTTGTGTCTATCGTTCCATGAAATCGGCATTCGGTGATTGAAGCCAACGTGGATGGTTCTGAGTCCTGACTTGGCTATAATGGAAGCGGTCTTATTGGTGACTTGTCCGGCCTCCACGACGATCCAAACGACTTCGTACGGCGCGAGCATGAGCGAGTGCATGACGCCGCTCAAGTGAAGCTTCTGGAACGTGCGCACGTGCGTCGGCGTGACTGCAATAACCGTTTTCGGCATTTTCACTCCGAACAGCGTCCTCTGCTCCCTCTGGACTCTCTCGATTATGCGGTGCGCCTTCATCACCTCCTCCGGATTCGGATGCGGCCACGGCCGGACTCGGATCCCGTGCCGTCCGACCACCACACGGCTGCCGGCGGCGGTAGGGTTCGCCGGAGTCGCCGTGATGCTCTTCGCGATCGGGCTGGCGGTGGCGAGGGTGGAATGCACGACGAATGGAGCGGAGATTTCGCCGCCGCCGCCGCGGGAGGCAGCGGAGAAGAGGAACAGGAAGACGAGGCGGGAGAAGCGGAAGCCGATGACGACGCTGACGAGGCAGCACGCGGCGTGGAGGAGGAGCCAGAAGGTTCTCGCCGCCGGAGACTTGCCGGAGACTTCGCCGGAGGAGTCCAACGGCAGCGATCCTCTGAAGCTGTTGCTCCGGCGGTTGAGGTAGCTCTGCTGCAACGACGAGAGCTTCATTCTATCTCTCGATTGTGACGAAACTTTGAATCTAATAATGTTTAGTTGCTTTGAAGCTAGAATTAGAAAGAAAGAATGAAGAGGGTAGTGAAGGGTGATGATGGTGATGGCAATGCTCAACGATGAATTGAATCGTTAAGTTTATTTATTTATTATTATTGAGTTTATGAGTAAATTGGGATTAAGAAGGTGATAATTGGGATTATAGTAGCAGCGAAACTAGAGGGCGTACACGTGTGCAAAGGCTATTGGGTAGAGAGATTTAATTTCCCTAATTCCGGTTTACTGAGAAATTAAAGTGCGTAGACTCATTTATTACCTAATCAATGAAAAGGGTGAAGTCACTAATTAAGGTCAACGAGGCTTAAACTTCTAACCGCCTAGTAGCAACTAGTACTAGCAACTAGCAAGTCTTACCAATTTCTATGCAGTGCTTCCTAATAAATGGTGGGACTAGTAATTAATGAATAAAAATTAAAAAAATGTGTTAAAATACGTTAAAAAATAAAGGTAGGAGTTTATTAATTACTCCCTCCTTAAATCCAAGAGTCATTAAACTAATTCACATATTTCTTTAAGAAAAATAGGTAATACAATTAGTAGTATTAAATTTATTAAAAACTTATATTATTTTACAAAAATTATTTTTAAGTGTATTGAGATTCATAATTTTTCTTTTTTCATTTAATTAGTTGGAACATTATTTTTTTATTTAATCTTTATAAGAGAGATAATGTATTTACTTTTAAATATATAATATCTATTACAAAACAATAAAAAGTATTTTGATAAAAATTAATTAATGTAAAAGATAATTTAAAAAAATTCTTATAAAAGAGATAAATAAAACAAAAAAAATATTATATTTAGCGATGCATGAATATATTTTAATAAAAATATTTTTTGAAGAAAATTAATTTGATTGCGAAACTAGTAAGGTCTTAAGGTAATAATTGTTGCCATTTTTATTCAATGAAAAATAGTATTTTTTATTTTTATTTCTTCTTAATTATATGATTAATATTTTTTGAATATCTTGAATAAAATATGAATAATGTTAACTAGTGTTTTCTTTTCCTGAGATTATATTTGATCTATTATTTCAATTAATTTATAGTTGGAATAAAAATAAATAGTAAATGAATTTATCATCTTATTTTTTTAAGAAAAACTCAATATCATATTTTTTCCCCTTTAATTGGTATAAGGAAATCTGGAAACAAAACCTCATGTTCACAATAATTATATAATTTTTAAGTTTTTAGTTCCTTTAATAGGAAATTAATTGTTTTAATCCCTATAGGAATATTTGTAAATTTATTTTAGTCTCCATTATTCAAAATTGTAAGAACTAAAATGAAGTAAAAGATTTATATGTAATAACTAAAATAAGTTAAAATGGGTAAGTGTCTACTCTTTGTAGTAAAAGAATGTACCTAGGTACATATGTGTCACCTTCTTCTCCTTCAAAGTTAGCTTCAAATAAAAGAAAAAAAAATCATAATTGTCACATTCTAATTCAAAGTTAGCATCAAATAAAACCAAAGAAATATTGTAAACTCTTAAAATGCCCAAAGTACCAATTTGACCATTAGTCTACTTAAAAGTCTTAACATTTGTGTTTAAAGAGTATAGAGTAGCATATCTTCTCTTTTGTTTATTTTCTGATTTCACCCAAAGTAGAATAGGATATCATTGCATTTTGTTTTCCTTTGAACCTCTTCATCTACTCTTTCAATTCCTTTTATACCTCTCCACTCGCTTATTCTTTGTCTTCCTCTCTCCGTTTTGATTTTCTCTTCACTCTCTTACTCTTACAGTCCATTTCTTTTTCAAGTTAGTGTGAATGTTGAAACCTCATTTTTCCATCTTCCTCTCTTACTCTTTAGTTACCTCTTTATTTATGTTAAACCTATTATCTTCCATAATGTGTGTAACCTGGGTTTAGCATTTTTTTTTGTCATTAATAACTTGCTTTCCTATCATTGTATAGTTATGGAAATGACATTCTCTCTCTTTATGGATATCCTTTGTGTACCTTTGTTTCTAACTTTATTGTTTATCCTTTTTTGGTAGATTAAAAATTTCCTTTTTTTTACATTATATATTGAATTTATAGATTATTTATTTAGCCATGTTTTAATGCTTATCTATTTAATAGTTCATCATGGCACATAAGCCCAACTCCATTATGGACATTACTAATGAAAAGGAGACTTGTAAAATTGGTGTATGTGTGATTAATATGTGGAATGTTCCAAGGGTTCCAAGGTTTAACATTTAAATGATCATGATGGATGAGAAGGTATAATATAGATTATCCAGGTTTATTGTCAAATAATTGCCATCTTATATCACATTTTTTTTTATATTTTCCATAGGCTGATAAGATTGTTACTCAAATTAAAAATGTTATCATGAAAAGTGGAATGATATTGTTAAAGCGAGCAAGAAATATATGATACAAAATTTTAAAGTTGAAAACAATACTAGACAGTTTAGGGCAACAAAGCATGCTTTTAAACTGAACTTTGTTAAAGCCACAAAAATTAAAGAGTAGGATTTTCCAATGATACGAGAAATGGTGTATGATTTTACACTATTTGATGATTTTCTTACTGACAATGTCAATCATGACTACTTAATAGACATGTTTATTACTTATTCCTTATTAAGTCCACCCATTGTATTCAAAAGTTAATAAAAATTGATATTATGGGTAGATGTTATCAGAGAGTTAGTTGATGTATTGTAATGGAGCCTAGATGGAAAACCCAAAAAGGTGGTGTTCACCATGAAGGATAAGTGGTGAGATATTTTCTATCATTCTAATTTTAGTCTTCAATTGAAATATTTCTAATTATCCATGACTATAGTTATTATGTTTTGTTTTTTAATAGTGGCACCATTGTCACTTGTACTCTATGGGATGATTTTGCATTCCTGCTGAAAGATTACTTGGACAAACACGAAAATTGGAAAATGGGCCAGTTATCCTTCTACTTCATCGGGAAAAAATTAAGGAAGCAAGAGGTCATTATTTCTTGAATAATAACCTCAATTTCACTTCTAATTTATGTACCCAAATTATATGTTGTGCTTTTGTAAGGTTTTTCTTAACAAGTTAAGGTTCGGATCTGACCTTTTGATTGCTTGCAAAAGTCTAGGTTCAGATTCGACCTCCATTATTTTTCATAAAAAGTTGAGGTTCGGATTCAACCTTTTGGTTGCTTGAGAAAGCTGAGGTTCGGATTCGACCTCTTGGTTGCTTAAGAAAGTCGAGGTTCAAATTTAACCTCTGGTTTCTTAAGTAGCCACTCGCAATACATGATATTAAATGGATTACTAGATAATAAAAACAACAAGAAAATATGTAAATTGGGCAGTGTAAAAGGACTTTATTGATGATTTAGTATTAAGGGGACCATCCTTTTACACGGTTACTCGGGTGTGCCTCCAAAAAACCTTTTTAGCAAAAACCCTTATTTATTGTACAAGTGGGAAAAAAATACTAAAGTAGGAAAAAAAGTATAGTACCCGGTTTTAACTATAGCAAGGTCTTAAGTGAATTGCATTCTGGGTCCATGGGATGACCCTTGCTATTTCTTCAAACCTGTAGGCGTCGTTCTGCAAAGATTCTACAACACGAAATGGGCCTTCCCAATCGAACACGAGTTTGCCTTCTGAGTTGTCCTTTCGGGCATCTCCTCTTAGTCTCCACACCAAGTCATTAGCCTAGAAGCTTCGTTTCTTGAGCCTGAAGTTATATTTGTGAGTCACCTTTCTTTTACATGCTTCTTCATGAATTCTTGATTCATTTTGGACTTCCTCAGCCAAATCCAACTCTACCGCAAGTGATTCTAAGTTATTGGTCATGTTAAGCATTCATTTTCGCAATGAGGGTTCATCGATTTCTACTAGCATCATTGCTTCTATGCCATAGGTTAGTCAAAATAGTGTCTCTTGAATGGTGGATTAAGGAGTACAATGGTACCCCCAAAGCAAGCTTAGGAGCTCGTCTACCCACAACCCTATGGGGATTTTTTATAATCTTTTTTGCAACTCGGCCAAGGTGACTTTGTTTACGATTTTTGCTTGCCCATTGGTTTGAGGATGCTCTACTAAGGATGTCAGAGAGTTGATTCTGAGTTGCTTGAGGAACTCCTCATAGCCTTTTTCAATGAATTGCCTTCCTTTGTCGGTTATGATGGCTTGGGGTAAGCCATAACTACAAATGATGCTCTTCCATGTGAACTTTTGCACCTTTTGGGTTATGATTTTTGCCAGGGGCTCGGCTTCAATCCACTTGGTGAAGTAATCCACAATGACAAGAAGGAACTTGATTTGACTTTTGGCAATGAGAAATGTACCAAGTCCATTCCCCATATTGCGAAAGGCTAAGAAGAAGTGATACTATGAAGCTCTTCAAGTGATGTGCAATGGACACTGTTGAATTCCTAACATTCTTGACACTTTTTAGCATATTCAGTGCAGTTTGGCCTCACGGTTGGCCAGTAATAATTGGCTTGTATAACTTATGTTGTCATGATGCATCCTCCGATGTGCATTCCATAAATGCCCTTGTGCACCTTGTAGTGCCCTGAAATTTCGCTAACTCTAAATTGATGTTTAATGTATTTCTCTTGTTATTTGACTATGTGATTGATTTGGATTAGTTGAGGTATTGTGTGAATTAGCCATGTAAGATTTGTTGGATGTGGATGCTGAGTTATGTGGAGTTTTATTGACTTAGGTTGAAATTATGAGATTTCAAATTTTACCTAAATCTGTTCTAGTAAAACCGTGATTTCAGACTCGTTAATCATTGGATCTCCTTCAAATTTGGACTGTACTTTCATAACTCAAGTATTTGGAAACTTTTTGACATCTCACTTAGCGCGTGAAGCACGTTAAGCACAATTCCAGTCTGAGAGGAATTGCACTCAGCATGAAATGTTGCGCTCAACACGAAAAGTCACGCGTAGCGCCAAAAGTGGATTCCTGCTTAGCAAGACGAGCTCGTTGAGCTAGATCTATAGATTATAAATAGGTTCTTTAGCATGAAAAACACAATTTCACATCTCTCTCCCTCAAAACTATGCCCAAACCACCTTAGAAACTCCTCATCCACCACTCACGACCATTGGTGGCCACCATGTGCTATCGTTGCTTGCCGTTGGACCATTACACAGAGAGAAATGTTTTAATCGATGTGGAATCCTCAGAATCCACCTCAAGGATTCGGTAGAGAAACAAGCTCTCAATCATTTCTTTCATAGTTTCTCTAAGAACTCTAGGTTTGGACCAACGAACGTAAATGAGAGAGGTCTTTGAGTGAAACAAAGAAGAACTGACGGACAGCTCACGATAGGTGAGGGGAGTTTATTTTGGTATACTGCTTTGATACTATAGTTTGGGTTAAAGAACCCAACGATACGGATGTTCGACGACCGGCAAGTGCACCAAATCGCACAAGTAGTATAAAACGATAAGAATCGAGTATCGAACTCTCGGGGAACTTGTTTTACTTGGTAAAGCTGTGGTTCGGTAAATAAATGCCTTTGGATGAAAGTTTGGTGCGTGGTATGGACAGGTATGTAAATTAAACTATTCAACAAAAAAGAGTAGTGGTCTGTGAAGACAGATAAAGAACGTGTTGGTCTTCCTACTGAATGACTGATGTTATGAAAGATGATCTCTACCTAACAATGTTTCTGTGTTCTATGATATCTCCTGGAGTGCTAAACCCCGATGTCTCGTGCATGTTTAGCCTAATCCTAGCCAAGCGTCATCCTCAGATCCCTCTTGTTGGACTAAACTTGACCAAAACTGCATTAAGACATACATACCAACAACTAGGTTACCGTACCCCAATCCCTCGTGAAAATACGATAAACTAGCCCCGTCCTATCAAGTTCTAAGAATCAAACCATTTCCCAATGTTGAATAACCCTAACCAAGCATACATCTACGTGATCAAGGCAAAAGCATACTGAAATGAAGTACTGATAGTACAAAGAACATATAAAACATCATTAGATAGATATAAGAGTATTTACATCAAGTACCCCATAGGAAGAACCAATTGAGGATTTAGCTCTCCATAGCAGGGAGGCTTCTTTTACAACAAAGAGAAGAAAAAGTGAAAGATTGAAGAATTACAGGTAGCGGGGATGTCTCCTCCACCTCTAGAAACCTCACAATCACTCAAAATCTCGTCTAATGCTTTGCAAGATAGCTTCCTCTTCAAGCTTGGTTCTCTCCAATCTCTCCACAACCAAAACTCTCCAAAAAACTCAACAACCCCCTCCATTTCGAGATTCAACTTTAAATAGGCAATTCTGTAGAGAGGCGCGTGCTTAGCGAAAAATAGGCTTGCTTAGTGTAAGTGACTTCTGGCTTAGCACCAGTCATGCTTGCTCAGCCTGGAGGTTCAAGCGATGCGCTTAGCTAATTGATTCTCGCTGAGCGCATCATGACAACTCATCTGCTTCTAGGATCTTCTACGCCCTTAGCCATGAACTAATGAGCTTAGCGGATGGCTCGCTAAGCCAGAGAATTGGCTTCGTGAGCGACTCAAAATCAACACTTCGACAAACTTGTTTATTTTACCTGAAATTGAAATGGAAAGGTTATTAAATGCACAAAAGTGGGATACAAGTACTTATTACCTATATTTAACAAAAAGTAATTACAACACTATAAAAAGAACTATAAATGGAAGGAGTCGAATACAATTTACACAACTTTTTTACACAAAAGTTAGTCGTATTAACCGACTAACAAACTCCCCCAAATTTACAGTTTTGCTAGTCCTCAAGCAAATAAAAAACAACTCACTGGTCCCCAAGTGACAAAAACATGCAGTGATTATGTACAAAGGTGTGTAACTTCCAAAATATTAGTTGCATGATAAAAAAATGAAACAAAAATGCCTTTATCAATTGCTTTTCACCAGGCATGCATTTTTTCAGAGAAAAGAACATGTTAGCAAGCAACACAACTAAATAAAGCTAGGCAGGAGACAGATTTCATGGAAAGATGCTTAACCTAAATCTCACGGCTTCTATTTCACTCAAGCACAAGTGACTAAGCTCTTTATCAATAACGACTAGCAAGAGGTCCAATCTTTGAACTTCATCTCATGTCATAAAGTCAGGAATGCACAAATTGAATCAGAAGGACTTTTATTGGCTTGTAATGAGGCTGAGCTACAAAAATATTGGTTTTCCAGGATTCAAAGGCTTAAATTCTGAGAGAGCACGAATCCTAGACTTAACCAATTAATCTTTCTAATATACTTAGCTTGCTCATTAGCCTTTCACTTGACTTGTTCTAACAACACACACACACACACACACACACTTATTTGAACTCTTTTTTTTTTTATTTGTTGTGTGTGTTGTTGTTTCTTACCTTTAAACATTAACCATCTAACAGACTCCCCCAAATTTAGGGTGAAATTGTCCTAAACCAATGTGCCCTCTCAAAACCTAAGCAAGGTAAATAGGAATTACAATTCAAGGCTCACGGTTCAATACAATTACAATTTAGCTAAAAGATGGGTGCAAATGATATAATCATTGATAACAGGTAAGCTTTTGGTCAAGTGGCTTGTATAAACAACCATGCCTTCATCATTTCCAATTCATACATTTCATTCTAAATTTCAGAGATTGATGCAAAAATTATTACTCTATGCTAGTCGTTCACTCACAATTAAGTTCACACTCTCACCGGTTTATGATCAAGCTTTTCTTTCATAATCAACCTGTCTACTTACTAACATTTCTAACTGTGAGCCTACTTTCTTGTTCTTTCTCATCTAACATATACACTTGCTCAACTCATGATAAAACACAATTTTCATTTCAATCATGCATTCATTCCACAATCAATTTACAACACCAATTCCACAAAAAGATCAAGTGTTTGCACTGCATACTCAGAGAATTAAGTTAAGCTATTCAGTATGCTTCAAAACATGCATACTAATTATCCACAGAAAGACAAATATAAAATTTAAATATAACCCAAAATTACCAAAAAAAATGTACTAAAACTATAATAATTATAATAATTTCCAAAAAGGAAAAATCAGGAATTTAGAACTCCTGTGACTGGTCCTGTGTGCCCTGTGTGTCCTGCATATCCTCCTCATCTGTCAGATGTAAAACTGGGGTAGTTGGAGGAGTGGATGACAGTCTCAGGACTGACATGGTAGGGTCTTCTAGCATTTCCATGATGGGTGTAGGAGGATCTGCTTGTCTCTCATGAACTGGCGTAGGAGGATCTGCTACCTGCTGAGCAAAAGATAGGTCCATCCCTGGAGAGAGTGAATCTTCTGGGGTCTGTGGTGTCCTCTCAAGAGTAGTAGCCTCCTGTCTCAATCGTGACTCACCTACTTCAACAATATCATGAATAACTAGTATAATTGGCTCAGGAAGAACAACCTCATCAGGTCTCATCTCTGCTCCTGCACCTGAAAAATCAAAAGCTCTAGGGATGGTAGCCTCAGAAGAAGCATCCTGTACTTGTGGAGGTACCTGAGCACTGGGGCCCTCACCCTCTCTCACAGCAAAATGTAAGGTTCCAAGCTAGGATACCTGTGGCGTCCCTAAATTAATGACTGGTTTGATAGTAATGATTTAAATAACAAAAACCATGGTAACTTTTTTTTTTCTTTTTCTTTTTCATTTCTTTCTCTTTTCACCATAACTAGGTTTAGAAGGAAAATCCTCACTATAGAGTCCTGAATGGCCAGTTCACAACTCTATTCGGAGTCATTTCTTTCTTACCACTCGTGATCTCTAAACTATTTTGCTGTTTCAAAAGGAAGAGTATACCAGCCATTACTTTAGGTCGTCACGTGAAAATAAAAGAATAAAATACGGTCGATAAACTCTTTTACAAATAAGGTTTGCTAATGCTTTCTTTTCGAATAACAAGATTAAACATGAGTACATTCATCATTTAAAAGCTATCCAAAATATGGGAGTTTTACAAAATACATAGTGTCATCCAGAGCAAAGGTGTCCATAGTGGTGGCTTCAGCCACATGTATACAATCATCAAATTCCTATACAACAGGTCTACCCATACAAAACAAAAGAGTAAACCTAACAGTCAGTCCTAGATACACCCACCCTCAAAAAGTATATAAAACTAGTCCGAAGAGCTGTCCACTAGGATGAAGAGCCTCCGCTGATCGCCATCTCTCCAGGGCCACTATCCTCCGTAGAGTCTGCCTCAGATGCCGACATGACTTCCTCGGGAGAATCCACCTCCGGAAGTGGGTCCTCATCACCCTCTAGAAAGTCAAGAGCATCCACAGCAGGCTCGGGAGGTAGCTCCTCGAGATTCTCCTCTGGGTCTTCCTCGGATGACGTTACCTCGATCACTTGGACTGGCTCCACTAGACGATATGGTGTAGGCGTGGGTAGTATCCACTCCACCGTGCGCTGAATCGTCCGTGCAGGCTCATCTGGATGCACTAAAGAAGTAGCCGTGAATCGAATAGTGCCCCGAAATCGGCACCTCGCGTTGCCTTCAAGGGTCTCCCAAGCTCCCTCTAGGCACTCCATCTCTACTCGATCATGGATTAGTTGCGCCGCCATCACGATCTACAAGAAAGAAAAGAAAGGGGTAGACTCTTTCACAAGAATCTAACTACGCCGCAACACAATGCGTCTCATAACCACTACATGCAAGTAAAAGGGGTATCTCAAGGCTTTTCATCCCTGGTAATCGATTACACAGCCTTGGTAATCGATTACCAGAGGTCAAACTCGAATCACACAGCTTCAGGACATGAAAACTTGAAAAAGGCACTGTGTAATCGATTACACATACCTGGTAATCGATTACCAGTGACCCATTTCTCTGTGTAATCGATTACACAGACTGGTAATCGATTACCAGAGGCCTCCACAATCTGCTACCTTCATTTCTAATCCTGGTAATCGATTACACCCCCTTGGTAATCGATTACCAGAAGCCCTCATAGCTTCCTGGCCTCGTTTTCAAGCCTAGTAATCGATTACACCCCGTGGTAATCGATTACCAGAGACCATCTTAGCCTCCTGTCTTCATTTTTAAGCCTTATAATCGATTACCCACCCTTGGTAATCGATTACCAGAGGCCATAACCCATATGTCACACAAGATTCACAACTGGCCAGCCACCACACAAGCCTCCTTGCTTTGTGGTTTTGTTCCTTTTATCTGTTGACTGCCAGGAGCTCGCCTGTTTAGGTACATCACAGGTTCTCACTGACTGACTATGCCTGGGTTGGGTCGGGATTGGTCAAGCTTGGTTTTGGGCAATAGCACCCCACCTGATGTCGCCAAGGTCTCCTGACCCCCGTGACATATCTCCAGGTACCACTTTGTGGTCAACGAATAAAAGCAGGAAGTTCCACCCTTCAACACTTCCTCATCTCAAGCTTGTAGGTTTATGGGGTACCCATCACATGTGGTACTAGGTGGCGGTCGGGCAATGGTGCACAACAAATTTTCCACATCCACAAATCGCGCATAAACCCACCATCCCCTGTTGCCCACCTCCAACTGAGCTCATGTACTCCCACGTAGCCTGTATCCTCGTTTCTCTCAACACCGGGTCCCCATCAATCCTCCCAAGCTTCCCCAACATCCAGGTAAAACAACATTCAAACAGCACAAACTATCACAGCCAAGAAAACAGGGCAAGGCAGAAAACTCTGCCCAAAGCACCAACCAAAATCACAGCTTTTCTCACTTAAAGACCCCAGTAACAATTCCTTCGTTCCAGTTCGTTAACCATTGGATCGACTCGAAAATTTTACTGGAAGTCTCTAGTACATAAGCCTACATTTTGAACGTTGGGATCTACTAGCAAACATCCAGAACTCATTCTGCATTACTCTTTCCACAACCAGCAAATACATAGCATTTTTCTACACTTATGCAAAATTCTGCTGCACAATTTCACAGCAAAATTCTACATAAAGTGCAGATTTCGAAAACCATACTTCCCCTCATCCAATCTTGCCCAAATCAAATCCTACAAGTCCCAAATCATGTATCAATCATGTCTAAACCAAAGTCAAGCTTCAAAACACAGCAACACAAAATCTAGGTGTCCAAAACCCCTCAATTTAATGGATTTTCTAGGTTTGAGAAGTGAAATTGAGGATGAGGTAAATTTGAAGCAAACTCTCACCTCACACAAGTCTATAACATCAATTTAAACTTGTTCAAACTGGAGTTACACCCAAAATTTCATCGAATCAAAATTTGACTCCTCAACACCCAAATTTACCCTAGAAATGGCTCTTTGTTCACTTTGGTCATTTGTTTTTCTCTCTAGCACAGCCCAAGCTTTCTCATAAGTCCTAAAAGACATTTTGAGCTAGGATTAACTCACTCTAACCTCCAAATACCACAGAATCCAGATTTAACCTTTCAACCCTCAAGGTCTCACTCTTTTTCCACTCACAACACCATACTCTCACCTTCTAACCCTAGGTTAACTCTACCCTTCATCTCTAACAGTTTTCCATAAGCAATCTCAGCACATAAACATCACAAGCATCATCATAAAAACCCTAAAACAGAATGGGTATGTTTAACTCATCCAAACATGGCAAGTTCAACATGCTTTCCACAAATTTCTTCACAAATAATCATCATAAAGCAGAAACCTAGCAAGACTACCCATCATATCTCCCAAAACCCCATACCCACGAAAATCAAAGGAGAAAGAAGTCCACCCAAACCTGAAATTTCGAAGTCCCACACGTAGAGACGCGCTTCACGACTTCGAAAATGCCCTCCTTTCGCGATTTGGAGCAGAAATGGGCACCAAAGGTTGAAGCTTTGTTTGGAGCTTCAATGGAGAATGAGGGAGAAAAGAAAAGCAACGTGAGGGAGAGGGAGAAAAGAGCTGTCTGAAATTTGGGCTGAGTGAGGAGAGAGAATACAGCTTTTTGGTTTTAAAAAGGGTTTTCTCTTTTTCTATTATTTTATTTAAGCTATGCCACATGTCTCCATTTGAGTGGAGCAAAAAGGGCCCACTTTCTCTTTTGATTGTGACCCATACACAGCCACAGAAAGTGAGAAAAATCTGACCTTTGTGTAGATGCAATTGGCTTTGATGTTTTGATGATGATCATGATGATGTGTTGCAATTGATGCAAATGGGCTTTTCAAGATTAAAATTCAAGACAATACTTCAAGATTACAAGTCACAACATCAAGATGATCACTAGAATATTAGGAAGGGAATTCCTAATTGAATTAGCAAAGGTTTGGCCAAGTGATTTAAATTAAAAAGTGTTTCTCAAAGGTTTTACTCTCTGGTAATCGATTACCAGAGGATGTAATCGATTACCAGTGGCCAAATATGTTTTATAACAGCTACAAAAATTTGAATTCGAAATTTTAGACTGTGTAATCGATTACACAATTTTGGTAATCGATTACCAGCAGTTAGTAAACGTTTTAATTCAAATTTTAAAAGCTGTAATCGATTACACAATTACTGTAATCGATTACCAGACAGGATTTTCAGAAAAATAATTTCAAGAGTCACAACTTTTCAAAGGCTTTATTCATGACCACCAATGGTCTATATATATGTGACTTAAACACGAAATTGCTAAGAGATTTTTCAGAACAACAAAGTGTTTATCCTCTCAAAAGGCAAATTCATTTTATCCTCTTAAGAATTCCTTGGCCAATTCAATTGCAATTCATTAAGGAATTATTTGAGTGCTCAATCTGTAAAATCCATCTCTTTCTAGAGAGATTTGTTCTTCTTCTTCTTCTCATTCTCTAAGGGATTAAGAGACTGTGAGTCTCTTGTTGTAAAGGATCTCTAAACACAAAGGAAGGATTGTCCTTGTGTGTTTAGAACTTGTAAAAGGAATTTACAAGATAGTGGAACTCTCAAGCGGGTTGCTTGGGGACTGGACGTAGGCACAAGGGTGTGGCCGAACCAGTATAAAACCGAGTTTGCATTTTCTCTTCCCTTAATCTCCTTTATTTATTATTGCTTTATATTCATATTCAAATTGTTTCATTTGAATTAATATTTAAGAAGATTGTCATTAAGGGAATTCATAACTTGAGTAAAAAGTGAAATAGATTTTTAAATTAGGGGAAACAGTTTGGAATATCTTAATTCAACCCCCCCTTCTTAAGATATCTGAGGCCACTTGTCTAACAAGTGGTATCAGAGCTTCATTCTTGTATAAAGTTTAGAAGCTTCAAGAAAAAGATGGCCTCAGCAAATTCCTTATTTCCGGAAGGGAATTCTATCAATAGACCTCCAATCTTTAATGGAGAGGGTTACCACTACTGGAAAACCCGAATGCAAATTTTTATCGAGGCAATAGATCTAAATATCTGGGAAGCCATAGAAATAGGGCCTTATATACCCACCACAGTAGAAAGAGTTTCAATAGATGGTAGTTCATCAAGTGAAAGCATAACCATAGAAAAACCTAGAGATAGATGGTCTGAAGAGGATAGAAAACGAGTACAATACAACTTAAAAGCCAAAAACATAATAACATCTGCCCTAGGAATGGATGAATATTTCAGGGTTTCAAATTGTAAGAGTGCTAAGGAAATGTGGGACACTCTTCGATTAACACATGAAGGAACTACAAATGTTAAAAGATCTAGGATAAATGCACTAACTCATGAGTATGAATTATTTAGAATGAATGCAAATGAAAATATTCAGAGTATGCAAAAGAGATTTACACATATAGTAAATCATCTAGCAGCCTTAGGCAAAGAATTTCAAAATGAGGATCTTATAAACAAGGTGTTAATATGTTTAAGTAGAGAATGGCAACCCAAAGTAACGGCCATTTCTGAATCAAGAGATTTGTCTAACATGTCTCTTGCCACTTTATTTGGTAAGTTGCAGGAACACGAGATGGAACTATTGAGATTGCACCAAAATGAAGAAAATGACAAGAAAAAGAAAGGAATTGCTCTTAAAGCATCATCCTCAATTCAAGAAGAAAGTGATCAGGATAATGATCCAGATGATGATGATGATGATCTAAGTCTCTTTGTAAAAAGATTCAACAAGTTTCTTAAAGTAAGAGGAAATCAGAGGCGACCAAATTTTAAATCAAAGAGAAGGACAGAAAATTCATCCTCTATTCTAAAATGCTTTGAATGCAATCAACCTAGACATCTGAGGGTTGATTGTCCCATCTTCAAGAAAAAGATGGAAAAATCTGAAAAGAAAAATCATAGTGAGAAGAAACTGAAGAAAGCATACATCACATGGGATGAAAATGATTTGGAATCCTCTGAAGATTCTGAAAATGAAGAGATAAATCTCTGCCTTATGGCCAAAAGTTACGAAAGTGATGAAGAGGTAACATCTTCAAACAACTTATCTATTTCTTTTGATGAATTGCAAGATGCATTTGCTGATTTGCATAAAGAATCAATTAAACTTGCAAAATTAGTTTCATCATCAAAGAAAACAATTTCAAATTTAGAAAATGAAATTTCGAAATTAAACAAAGAATTAGATCTTCTTAGAAATGAAGTCTTAATCTCTAAAACAAATGAAAAAGTTAATATCTCCACTATTAATGACAAGAAAATAACAGATTCTTGTAGTTGTTGTGATAAATATGTAAAAGAAATTAAAAAGTTGAAAAATTCACTTGCAAAATTTTCATATAGTAGAAATAATTTAGATGTTATATTAAGTAAACAAAGATATGTGTCTAATAAAAATGGACTAGGGTATAAATCTGAAAAACAACAAAAGGTTCATAAAAACTTTTCCACTTCCACACAAAAATGTAATTCTAATTCTATCACTTGTTTTTACTGTGGAAGAAGAGGACATGGCATATCAACTTGCTACTTCAAGAAAAATTACAGTAACATTAAAATGATATGGGTCCCAAAAGGATCCTCAGTTTATACTAACATGCAAGGACCCAATAAAATTTGGATACCTAAGTCAAAAACTTGATTATGCAGGTGTCTTTGAGAAAGAAGTGGTACATATATAGCGGATGCTCAAAACATATGACTGGAGATGCATCAAATTTTACATATATATCTCCAAAGAAAAGCGGGCATGTAACATATGGTGACAACAACAAAGGTAGAATTCTTGGAGTGGGTAAAATAGGTACAAATTCTTCAAACTCCATTGAAAATGTTCTACTTGTTGAAGGCCTTAAGCACAGCCTGCTTAGCGTTAGTCAACTATGTGACAAAGGCTATCTAGTATCATTTGATTCTCAGAAATGTCTTATAGAACATAAGCATGACATTAATATAAAGCATGTAGGACATAGAGTCAATAATGTTTACATGATAGACTTAAGCATAAAACAAGAAAACAATCATTGCTTTCTTAGTAAAGATGATGATCCATGGTTATGGCATAAAAGAATTGCTCACATAAACATGGCACTTAAATAAGTTAATTTCAAAAGATTTAGTAGTTGGTTTGCCTAAATTGAAATTTGAAAAAGATAAACTATGCGATGCATGTCAAAAGGGCAAACAAACAAGAGTCTCATTCAAACCTAAAAATGTTGTTTCAACCACTCGACCATTACAGTTATTGCATATGGATCTATTTGGTCCATCTAGAACCATGAGTTTTGGAGGAAATTACTATGCTCTAGTTATAGTTGATGATTTCTCTAGATATACTTGGACACTATTTATTACACATAAAAGTGATTCATTCCAAGCATTTAGGAAACTTGCTAAAGTCATACAAAACAAGAAAAATCTCAAGATTGCATCCATTAGAAGTGATCATGGGGGTGAATTTGAAAATAAAGATTTTGAATTATTTTGTGATGAACATGGTATTGAACATAATTTTTCTGCACCAAGAACTCCTCAACAAAATGGAGTTGTTGAGAGGAAAAATAGGTCATTGGAAGAAATTGCAAGAACTTTATTAAATGATACTTCTCTTCCAAAGTATTTTTGGGCTGAAGCTGTCAATACTGCATGTTACATCATGAATAGGGCCTTGATAATACCTATTTTAAAGAAAACCCCATATGAGTTATTTAATGGTAGAAAACCTAATATTTCTCATCTACATGTTTTTGGTTGCAAGTGCTTTGTACTTAATAATGGTAAAGATAATCTAGGAAAATTCGATGCAAAATCTGATGAAGGCATTTTTCTTGGATATTCATTACAAAGCAAAGCATATAGAATATATAATAAGAGAACTATGAATATAGAGGAATCCATTCATGTTACCTTTGATGAATCTAATGCTATATTGTCAAGAAAGAATATGCTAGATGACATTACAGATTCTTTAGAACATATGAACATTCATGAACAAGATTCCAAAGGAAATGACAAAGGAAACAATGAAGATCCTCCAGAAGAAGTCAAATCCAATGATGCACTCCCAAGAGAATGGAAAACTTCAAGAGATCATCCCCTCGACAACATTATTGGTGATATCTCAAAAGGGGTAACAACTAGACACTCTCTTAAAGATTTATGCAATAATATGGCTTTTGTATCCATGATTGAACCTAAAAATATAAAAGAAGCCATAATAGATGATAATTGGATCATTGCCATGCAAGAAGAATTAAACCAATTTGAAAGAAATAATGTGTGGAAATTAGTAGAAAAACCTGAAAATTATCCTATCATAGGAACAAAATGGGTTTTTAGAAATAAATTAGATGAACATGGTATAATTATTAGAAATAAAGCCAGGTTAGTAGCAAAAGGGTATAATCAAGAAGAAGGAATAGACTATGAAGAAACATATGCTCCTGTTGCAAGATTAGAAGCCATTAGAATGCTATTGGCATATGCATCCATAATGAATTTTAAACTTTATCAAATGGATGTTAAGAGTGCCTTTCTAAATGGCTTAATTCAAGAAGAGGTATATGTTGAACAACCCCCTGGTTTTGAAATTCCTGATAAACCAAACCATGTTTATAAATTACAAAAGGCTCTTTATGGTTTGAAACAAGCCCCTAGGGCATGGTATGAACGATTAAGCAATTTTCTTCTAGAAAAAGATTTCTCCAGAGGTAAAGTGGATACCACATTGTTCATAAAGAGAAAGCATAATGATATTTTGTTGGTTCAAATATATGTTGATGATATAATTTTTGGATCCACTAATGATTCATTGTGCAAGGAGTTTTCCCTTGATATGCAAAGTGAATTTGAAATGTCAATGATGGGAGAACTAAAGTACTTTCTGGGATTACAAATCAAGCAAACTCAAGAAGGTATATTCATCAATCAATCCAAATATTGCAAGGAATTGATCAAAAGATTTGGGATGGATAGTGCAAAACACATGTCTACACCGATGAGCACTAATTGTTACTTAGATAAAGATGAATCTGGTCAGTCTATAGACATAAAACAATATCGAGGTATGATCGGATCTCTTCTTTATTTATCTGCTAGTAGACCTGATATTATGTTTAGTGTATGCATGTGTGCTAGGTTTCAATCCAACCCCAAACAATCACATTTAAGTGCAGTAAAGAGAATCATGAGATATCTATTAGGAACAATCAATTTAGGATTATGGTATCCTAAGAATTCAACATGTAACTTAATAGGATATTCTGATTCTGATTTTGCCGGATCTAAAACTGATAGAAAAAGTACAAGTGGAACTTGTCAATTTATTGGATCGGCTCTTGTCTCATGGCATAGTAAGAAACAAAACAGTGTTGCTTTATCTACTGCTGAAGCGGAGTATATCTCTGCCGGTAGTTGTTGTGCACAGATTTTATGGATGAAGCAACAATTATCTGACTATGGCATCATTCTTGATCGCATACCTATTAAGTGTGATAATACTAGTGCCATAAATCTATCCAAAAACCCAGTTCAACACTCTAGAACTAAACATATAGAGATTAGACACCACTTTCTTAGAGATCATGTCCTAAAGGGAGATTGTGTATTAGAATTTATTGATACTAAGAATCAACTTGCTGATATTTTCACTAAACCTCTCCCCAAGGAAGTGTTCTTCTCTATTAGAAGAGAATTAGGTCTCTTAGATGTAAGAGATTTAGAAGAATAGGGATTGATTGGTTGATTGAATGGTTGATTGATTGGTTGATTTACTCTTACCTTTTGATTATAGATGGTTTTGTTTGATCTTGTTTAAATTCTTGTTTTTATGATAGAATTTATGATTTCTTGTGTATATAATAATTGAATGATTGAGTTTAGTGTATTAGTAGTGAAAATTAGTCATATAGGATGTATTTGAGCATAAATATAGATATTCTCTTAAGAAACTAGCCTAGGATAGGCTCTGGTAATCGATTACCATCCAGTGTAATCGATTACACATGAACAGGCAGCCTGTAATCGATTACAACATCCTGTAATCGATTACCAGAAGGCTTATTGGGCCTGTAATCGATTACCAATACCTGTAATCGATTACAATGCGTCATCTTCTATAAATACTCACGAAATCAGAGCTGCTGCGCAGCCAAAGCATCCTCCACGTTTTCCTCCATACCTAGAATTTCAAACCTTCGATTCTCACTCAATTCTTCACCAAATCACGTCCCGTAAAGCCCAATCTTCCTCTTTTTCACTCCTCTTTCACTTCCACCGATCAAAATCCAGAAAAACTTCATCAAATGGCAGAGCCATCAAAGAAGAGAAAGGGATCATCCTCCACCGCTACCGTTGCTGCCCATCGCCGTCACGGCCCATCCGGAGCACCCACAGCACCTATTCCTCCTTCTTTGTCATCTCCAAGATCATCAACACTGTTTTCATCCGATGATCAACGTCTACGGTACCTTTCTCAGTTTTCTTCTAGAATAATCTTAGATCCTAAGTACCTAGACGTAGAGTTCTTTAATGATGAAACGTTTGATTGCTATCAAGTGTTTCAAAATTCTGGTCTTGTTGATTTCATGTCATTAAAATTGCCATATTATCCTGAACTTGTTAAGGTCTTCTACTGCAATTTAAAAATTCAGGATGGTATTATTATGTCTGAGGTGCATGGTACTTCTATGGTCATTGATCAGTCACTTTTCTTTTCTTTGACTCATTTACCCAGTCAAGGTGCACCTTTTGAGGGCACCATTGTTGATGACTGGAAATTCGATTATTCAAGTCATGATGCTCGTCGCATGGTCTGCAATGATCAAGCTGAAATGACCGGTAGATTGCTGGCCGGGTCATTAACTTTTGATAATCGCATCATGCATTATATCATTGTTAGAATTTTGCTTCCTCGGTCTTCAAATTTAGCACAAGCCTCTGAGGAGGATTTGATTCTTATGTGGGCTTTTCTTACCGGTTGTCAGATCGACTGGGCCCATTTGGTTCGGTACCGAATGCATAAGGCATTACGGGCCAATGCACCTCTTCCTTATCCACATTTGATTACTCTGTTTTTGCGTCATTTTCAAATTCCGCTTGATGATGAACCCTTTGTTCAAGTCAAGCGTTCCTTTGCAATTGGTGCTGGTGCAGTGACCTCCTTTGGGTATCGTAAAGATCGGAATGGACAATGGCTGAAGAAGGATGCACTCCCTCCTCAAGATGAACGTACTCCTTCACCTCCCCCTCAACGTGAAGATTCCGCACTCATGAATGAAGTCCTCTCCGAATTACGGGGTCTTCGTTCTTATGTTGGTGACCGCTTCGACTCATTAGATTCACGCTTTGCCGGTATGGACATTCGCCTTACACAGCTTGAAGAGGATGTCGGATACATTCGTCAGAGTTTTGATCTTCCTCCACCACCTCCATCTTCTTAGATTTTAGTTTTTGACTATATGTCTTTTTATAAGCCGTGTATTTTGGCTTTTAGTTTCTTAAAATTTACATTATTATGCTAAGTACTTTGCTTATTTATCTTTTGGTTTTTAAATTTCAGTCTTGGATATTTTGTGGTTGTTGACATTTTATGTTATTTGATTTCTGGTTTGATTATTTCTTGTTTGTGAGTTTGGCTTATTGTGTTTAATACTCTGATATTTATATCTTGCTACTCCATTGTTATATCTGTGTTGATTTCCGAGTTCTTTGGCTTTTTGATGTTGCCAAAGGGGGAGAAAAGGTTGCTTAACAAACTTAGAAATCAAGTGATCATGTATTCCGAAATATAGGGGGAGTAAACGCATGCACATTTTATCTATATACAATTGTTTGTTGCTTGCTTGAATCTTGATTTCAGGTATTGTATTGTCATCATCAAAAAGGGGGAGATTGTAGATGCAATTGGCTTTGATGTTTTGATGATGATCATGATGATGTGTTGCAATTGATGCAAATGGGCTTTTCAAGATTAAAATTCAAGACAATACTTCAAGATTACAAGTCACAACATCAAGATGATCACTAGAATATTAGGAAGGGAATTCCTAATTGAATTAGCAAAGGTTTGGTCAAGTGATTTAAATTAAAAAGTGTTTCTCAAAGGTTTTACTCTCTGGTAATCGATTACCAGAGGATGTAATCGATTACCAGTGGCCAAATACGTTTTATAACAGCTACAAAAATTTGAATTCGAAATTTTAGACTGTGTAATCGATTACACAATTTTGGTAATCGATTACCAGCAGTTAGTAAACGTTTTAATTCAAATTTTAAAAGCTGTAATCGATTACACAATTACTGTAATCGATTACCAGACAAGATTTTCAGAAAAATAATTTCAAGAGTCACAACTTTTCAAAGGCTTTATTCATGACCACCAATGGTCTATATATATGTGACTTAAACACGAAATTGCTAAGAGATTTTTCAGAACAACAAAGTGTTTATCCTCTCAAAGAGTAAATTCATTTTATCCTCTTAAGAATTCCTTGGCCAATTCAATTGCAATTCATTAAGGAATTATTTGAGTGCTCAATCTGTAAAATCCATCTCTTTCTAGAGAGATTTGTTCTTCTTCTTCTTCTCATTCTCTAAGGGATTAAGAGACTGTGAGTCTCTTGTTGTAAAGGATCTCTAAACACAAAGGAAGGATTGTCCTAGTGTGTTTAGAACTTGTAAAAGGAATTTACAAGATAGTGGAACTCTCAAGCGGGTTGCTTGGGGACTGGACGTAGGCACAAGGGTGTGGCCGAACCAGTATAAAACTGAGTTTGCATTTTCTCTTCCCTTAATCTCCTTTATTTATTATTGCTTTATATTCATATTCAAATTGTTTCATTTGAATTAATATTTAAGAAGATTGTCATTAAGGGAATTCATAACTTGAGTAAAAAGTGAAATAGATTTTTAAATTAGGGGAAACAGTTTGGAATATCTTAATTCAACCCCCCCTTCTTAAGATATCTGAGGCCACTTGTCTAACACTTTGAAACGCTAAAATCCTGCCTCGGTTTGCATGCCGTTTCTCTGGTTCCAGTTCCTCGCGTTTCTCTGTGTCCGTCGGGGCCAGTTTTCGAAAGTAATCAATATATATATCAAAACGCTCAGAATAAGACCCCGAGCGTGGTTCAGAGGTTGGTTTCGTTAAATTTTAAGTCGCACGCAAAACGATGATTTTTAAACTAATTAATTAAGAATTAACCCATAACCTCCCAGTTATGGATTTCTCTTCCTTAATTAGTCTAACCCGCATATCTTGCCCCCACTATTCCTACTTCTATCAAGAACATATATGCATATACACTAAATAATACTTATATATATATATATATATATATATATATATATATATATATAATCATTCAAAATACATCATTTTCAAAAATTCCTGGTAGAAATTTTCAGGATGTCACAATACCTTCTCAATAAACTGCTCTACTGACAGAATGGACCCTGGAGGAGCTACCGCCTGCAAGCTTTGCAGTAGTAAAATCTTCCCCTGATGAATACTTTGAAGCATGGCTTCAAAGCGCTGAGAGTCCTGGGCAGTTGGTGTAGGGGTGGCAGAAGTGGGAGGCGCTGGTGTAGGAGTAGCAGAAGTGGAAGGAGCTGGTGGTGCGAAAGAAGAAGAAAATTTGCTGGTCGAGCCCTTACCTTCCTAGTCCCTCTGAAGCTAACTGTCAGATCATACATATTCCAACAGTTTTTCTTAATGTAGGCCAAGTTAATGGCTAGGCTCAGGCTCTCATAGGTCAGACTATCAGAGGTAACTCCTTTAGCTCTGCATAGAGTAGTGATCAAGGCTGAGAATCCGAGCCTAGAGGTGTTACTCTGGGCAATGGTAGAAATCTGACCTGAGATTAGGGCTCCAATATTCATGTCCATTCCTGTGACTAAGCCGTAAACCAACCTGGCTCTGTCCATATTAAGATCAGAGGTGTGGGAAGTGGGAGTCAGGTTGCTATAGGAGAAGACACTCCATGTCTGTGCAAGAGTGGTGAGATCTTTCCTTAGAAGCTTCCAAGGATGGCCCTCTGCATTCAGAACAAAAACCCTACCAGACGGGCAACAAACTCTTGAGGATCAATCTTCATCCTCGTAAATCTGGAATAGGTAGGCAGTGCCTCCCCCTCCTCCAAAACTACTGGGGTCTCTAAAAAGGTATTCAGGCTGTCAGCATCAATCTTGATTAAATGTCCTCTTACCCTCACTTGCTTAGGGCTCTGGTCTTCTGGGCTATATAAGTTGGCATAAAACTCCTTCACCACAGCTACATTTATGCTTCCATCTTGGAGATTGGCGAGGCGTTTGTGTAAGTTACGCCTCTCCAACTCTGCCTTAAACTCATCAAATTCGGTATGATAAATCTTAACATTCCTTTCCGGAAGGATCCTCTGGTCTAGAATGTTATCTGTGTATCGGTTCCAGGCTTCCAAGGATTGGAATCTCCTGGTATCATACTGAGCTTGAGGCCTTGAAGTGGTGCTTTTCCTTTTCCTGGATGCCATATGTAAAAAGAACCCAAAATTCACATTAGACCAAAATTTATTCAAGTTCAAGAACAAAAAATAAAAGCTAAAATTAACCATGGGCGCTTAGCGGGATACTGATCGCTTAGCACGCCCTCAGAAATATAACACTACGGCATAACTCAATAGGGGCACGCTTAGCCAATTATGATAGAAAATTTGTTTCTGCATAATTGGCTTAGCGAGGTAGGCACTCGCTTAGCCAAGAGTAGGTTATTTTACACAGTGGCTTAGCGCAACAGGGTCACGCTTAGCCAAGTGAAGGCTGCACTAAATAGCGCTTAGCCCACAATAGTGGTGCTTAGCGCACCCAAAAATTCACAAAATTTTTTTAAGTTAAGTGGCTTAGCGCATCAGACGTGCTTAGCCCAATGATTGCCGCAACGAATTGCGCTTAGCTCAAATATCCTTGGCTTAGCGCACGACAATTGATCAAAAAATTCTCTTAAGTTACTTGGGCTTAGCGAGACAACACTGGCTTAGCCTCAAGTTTTGTCTCTTTCAAGGTCTGGTGGCTTAGTGCACACAGCTATCGCTTAGCCATGTTCATACCAGATGATGAACATTCATCTTAAAAAAATGAACTCGCTTAGCGCATCATGGCTGGCTTAGCGAGTTTGTCTGGAAATGCATACATTCAATCACTTTTGATGAACTCGCTTAGCGCAGCAGACGCACTTAGCGAGTTCGTCACGTTTTCCAGAAAAATGCAGAAAACGAACTTCGTTTTCTTCTCTTTTTAGGCCTTTAAAAGGCATCTATCAAACATGCAAAACCATCACATTTACATACACAGTACAATCCCTAACAAAGTCCTAATTTTTACCTAATCTACTTAAAGTCTAACCTAAAGAAAATCAAAGTCTCTAACCTAAGGTTTTCTATCCTAAGGTTCAACAAAAGCAAACACAGAGGTAAAGTTAAGGAGCTTACTTGATTCAGAGATGTTCATTTATGATCGGAAAAGAATTGCACTAAAGGATGCTTGAAAATGCAAGAAAGATTTTGTAAGTAGAGAGAGAGTGCAGGAGGAGGTTACAAATTTTTGGCTAAGTGAGTGTAACTTCACTTAAGCCAAAACTGACGTGTTCGCTTAGCGAGCTGGCACGCTAAGCGAATGTGTGAGACGTTTGGTTTCTCAACACGCTCTTCGCTTAGCGGGCCTTCTCGCTGAGCCCAGGCCCAAATTTTGAAATTCAATTTTTTTTTGGGATGGGCTTAGCACACAACATGGCGCTCAGCGAGATGTGCGGATGAAAATTCCTGCAATACTCGCTCAGTTGGGCTCAGGGCCAGCTCAGCGAATTAAATGCATCCTATAGTACAGGGTCTGTGGCTTAGCGAGACGTTACTCGCTTAGCCAAATACAGGCCACAAACATATTGGGCTTAGCGCAGTGACTACTGGCTTAACCCAATTCAAATCGAACTGAATTGGGCTTAGCTCAATGATGGTCCGCTTAGCGCGCTCAGTCAGCTATAGATGCAGGGGTTGAATCGCTCAGCACGGCCTACGGCTTGCTTAGCGCATGACAACTATGTGCTCAGCTAGAGCAATTTGGCTTAGCGAGAGGACTGTTTTTCAGAAAAAAAATAAATTTAAGTTAAAACTCAGTCCTCCTTCAAGAAAAAAAACCCCTATATCTATTATTCAAACAAGCTTATATACCCCTGTCTAATGATTATGAAGTAAGTTCTAACTTTTACCATGCAAGAAAAACAAAAGAACATAATTAAAACTGGGTTGCCTCCCAAGAAGCACTTCTTTAACGTCATTAGCTTGACGCTTTTACCTCAACGGGTGATATCCACTTTGTCCTTTAACTTCAGGACCTCCTTACCACCCTCCATCACTTGCAAGCAGACATTCTGATCTAACATAGGCTTGTCTTCTTCAAATAGATCAAAATTGATCTTCTGATCTTCAAAACCCATTTCCAATGTCTTTCTTCCTATGTCAACTACACAGCTTGTAGTTAACATAAAGGGCCGTCCCAAAATGATGGGAACCTCATGGTCTTCCTCCACATCCATGACCACGAAGTTAGCTGGAAAGACCATCTGCTTAACTCTAATCAAAATGTCTTCAATTACCCTGTAAGGCCTTGTGATGGATCAATCAGCAAGCTGTAAAGTCATTTTGGTGGGCATGATTTCCAACTCTCCCAACCTTTTACACATGGAGAGTGGCATTAAATTGATACTGGCTCCCAAGTCAATGAGAGTCTTTCCCACTGTGACTTCACCTATTGAACAAGGAATAGTCACACTTCCAGGGTCCTTGTGTTTTGGTGGAAGGATCTTCTGTATCTCAGCACTGCAGTTGCCTTCCACAGCGATATTCTCCTGGTGAATGTATTTGTGCTTCCTTGCCAACATATCTTTCAAAAACTTTGAGTAGAGTGGAATCTGCTGCAAAGCTTCTCCAAAAGGCATAGTTATTTCCAGTTTCCTGAAAATGTCTAGGAATCTCGTCAGAAGGCGGTCCTTATCTTTCTTGGAAGGTACCACAGGATATGGCACTTCCGTACCCTTATCTGAAGCTTTTTCTTTCCTCTTTTCTTTTTCTTTTTCACTCCTACTCTTTTCTTCATCTTTATTTTTTTAAAATTTTTCTTTTTCTTTTTCTACCTCTATTTCTTTTTCTTGGTCTTTTATTTCTTTCTCTTCGACCATTATTTGTTTTCCCCCCCTCTGACTCATTGCATCTGTTACCTCATTCTTTTTTTAACAGTAGTATCCTTTAAAGCAACTTGCTCCTTCAAAGCAACAACATCCTCATCCTCAGCCGCCACAAGCTTCATGCTTCTTGTTACAACAACTTTACACTCTTCTTTGGGATTCTTCTTAGTATTTGCCCCAAAGCTGTTGGATGACTTCTCAGCTAACTGCTTGACCAGTTGATCCACTTGAATCTCAAGGTTTTTCAGGGCTGACTCAGTACTCTTATGGTTGGACATGGTCACTTGCATGAATTGAGCCAGAGTTTCTTATAGTTTGGTAGTCCTCTGGAAAATATTAGGCCCTTGTTGAGGCGGCCTGTTGGAAGGTCCACCCTGGTCCTTATTGAATTGATTACCAGGGTGTGATTTCCATTGTCCTTGCAGATTGTAGGGACCTTGCTGGAAACCTGAGAATGCTCCTTGGTTGTATCCTTGCCTTTGTTGATTTCCCATGTAACTAACTTCCTGCGTTTGTTCTTCAAAAGGAATACAATGGCTGAATTCATGAGCACTGCCACAAATGGTACAATCTGTAACCTGCAAAATAGAAGACTGTGAAGGTTGACCAGTAGACAATTTAGTTGGCAACTTACCAATTGTTTTTGTTAAGATCTCAAGTTGCTTAGAAAGCAACTTATTTTGTGCCAACACAACGTCTTGTGATGATAACTCCAATAAGCTCTTCTTGGTGGGTTGATGCACTCTATCACGTAGAATAGCATGGTCACTGGCAAACATATTTTCAATCAACTCAGTTGCCTCTTTGGGGGTTTTCAGTTTTATCTTCCCTCCTGTTGAAGCATCTAACAACTGCTTGGTTTGTGATCTCAGCCCATCTATAAACATGTTCAATTGAATTGGCTCAGAGAATCCATGTGTGAGAGTCTTTCTCAACAAACCCCGAAACCTCTCTAATGCTTCAATCATGGATTCCTCAGGGAACTGGTGAAATGATGAAATAATAGCTTTTCCTTCTGTAGTCTTTGACTCGGGGAAGTATTTCTTCAGAAATTTCTCAACAACTTCCTCCCACGTCTTCAAACTGTTACCTTTGAATGAATGGAGCCACTTCTTGGCTTCTCCTGCCAAAGAAAATGAAAATAAGTTGAGCCTAATGGCTTCATCTGGCACTCCTGCAATCTTGACAGTGTTACAAATCTCTATGTATGTTGCTAAGTGTGCATAGGGGTCCTCATTTGGTAATCCATGAAATAAGTTCCCCTGTATCAGATGAATCAAAGAATGAGGATAGTTTATGTTGTGAGCTTGGACTTCAGGATGCGTAATACTTGTGAAGAATTGCGGCACTGAGCTACTAGAATAATCATCAAGGGTAACCCTTTGCTGGTGTTCATCAGCCATGACAGCGGCTTCTGGTACGTATATAGTTGATTCCCTTGATGATAGTGAATCAGATGATGTAGAGTCAGAAGATTGAGCTTCCTCTTCAAGAATGGAAGCTACTGTCCTATCTTGCAACAACTTCCTTCTCCTCTCGGCTCTGTTCCTTCTTAAAGTAGCTTCAATTTCCAAGTCCAAAGGAACTAAATTACCTGTAGGAGATCTATGCATACAAAATGCTGACAGAAACAATGGTTATCCAATTCAAGAAGAAAACAAATATAGACAAAACAAGTATTCACAAATAATCAAAGAATAATAAATAGAAACTTAAAGAACTGAACTAAACTTTCCAAATAGAAAGAAGTTCCCCAACAACGACACCAAAAACTTGTTCAATGACCGACAAGTGCATCGGATCGCACAAGAAGTATAAAACGGTAAGAACCGAGTATCAAACTCTCGGGGAACTTGTTTTACTTGGTAAAGCTGTGGTTCAGTAAATAAATGCCTTTGGATGAAAGTTTGGTGCGTGGTATGGACAGGTATGTAAAGTAAACTATTCAACAAAAAAGCACGTGAGTAGTGGTGTGTGAAGACAGATAAAGAACGTGTTGGTCTTCCTATTGGATGACTGATGTTATGAAAGTTGTTCTCTACCTAACAATGTTTCTGTGTTCTATGATGTCTCCTGGACTGCTAAACCCCGATGTCTCGTGCATGTTTAGCCTAATCCTAGCCAAGCGTCATTCTCAGATCCCTCTTGTTGGACTAAACTTGACCAAAACTGCATTAAGACATACATACCAACAACTAGGTTATTGTACCCCAATCCCTCGTGAAAATATGATAAACTAGCCCCATCCTATCAAGTTCTAAGAATCAAACCATTTCCCAATGTTGAATGACCCTAACCGAGCATGCATCTACGTGATCAAGGCAAAAGCATACTAAAATGAAGTACTGATAGCACAGAGAACATATAAAACATCATTATATAGATATAAGAGTATTTACATCAAGTACCCATAGGAAGAACCAATTGAGGATTTAGCTCTCCATAGCAGGGAGGCTTCTTTTACAACAAAGAGAAGAGAAAGTGAAAGATTGAAGAATTACAGGTAGCGAGGATGTCTCCTCCACCTCTAGAAACCTCACAATCACTCAAAATCTCGTCTAATGCTCTGCAAGATAGCTTCCTCTTCATGCTCGGTTCTCTCCAGTCTCTCCACAGCCAAAACTCTCCAAAAAACTCAACAACCCCCTCCATTTCGAGATTCAACTTTAAATAGGCAATTCGGTAGAGAGGCGCGTGCTTAGCGAAAAATAGGCTTGCTTAGTGTAAGTGACTTCTGGCTTAGCACCAGTCATGCTCGCTCAGCCTGGAGGTTCAAGCGATGCACTTAGCTAATTGATTCTCGCTGAACGCATCATGACAACTCATCTGCTTCCAAGATCTTCTACGCGCTTAGCCATGAACTGATGAGTTTAGCGGATGGCTCGCTAAGCCAGAGAATTGGCTTAGCGAGAGGCTCAAAATCAGCACTTCCACAAACTTGTTTATTTTACCTGAAATTGAAATGGAAAGGTTATTAAATACACAAAAGTGGGATACTAAGTACTTATTACCTATATTTAACAAAAAGTAATTACAACACTATAAAAAAATGGAAGGAGTTGAATACAATTTACACAGCTTTTTTACACAAAAGTTAGTCGTATTAACCAACTCACAACGAACGTATGGTTGTCCCTACTGCATGTTGGTTTTCAAGAAAAAATATGTTTTCAACTAATGGTATAAGAACTAAATGGGTATTTAGAAACAAATTGGATGAAATGGAATATTTATTAGAAATATGGATAGATTAGTGGCTAAAAGATATAATCAAGAAGAAAAAATAGATTATGATGAAACATATGCTCCAATAGCCATATTAGAAGCCATTAGAATGTTATTAGCCTTTGAATCCATATTGGATTTTAAACTTTATCAAATGGATGTTAAAATTTATTTTTTAAATGGTTTTATTCAAGAGGTGTATGTTAATCAACCTCCTGGTTTTGAAAATTCAGATATGCCCAATTATGTCTTTAAATTGAAAAAGGCTCTATATGGTTTAAAACAAGCCCCTAGGGCTTGGTATAAGCGTTTGAGCAAATTTTTCTTAGAAAAAGGCTTCACTAAAGGAAAATTTGATACCACACTTTTTATTAAAAGAAAAATGAATGATATTCTTTTAGTAAAGATTTATGTTGATGATATAATCTTTCTGTCTACTAATGATTCTATGTGCAAAGAATTCTCTCAAGATATGCAAAGTGAGTTTGAAATGTCAATGATAGGAGAGTTGAATTTCTTCCTTGGACTACAAATAAAACAAACAAAGAATGTAATATTTATTAGTCAGTCAAAATATTGCAAAGAACTACTTAATAGGTTTGGAATGAAAATTGCTAAGCAAATGACCACTCCTATGAGCACTGTTTGCTATCTGGATGAAGATGAAATCAGTCAATCAATAGACATAAAGAAATATAGAGACATGATCGAATTTCTTCTTTATTTATCATCAAGTAGACCTGATATAATGTTTAGCGTTTGTATGTGTGTAAGATATCAATCAAATCCCAAAGAATCTCACCTAAGTGCCATTAAAAGAATAATGAGATACTTATTAGGCACTATAAATCTAGGGTTATGGTACCCTATGAGTTCCTCTTATAACTTAGGAGGATACTCTGATTCTAATTTTGCTGGATGCAAAGCTGATAGAAAAAGTACCAGTGGAACTTGTCATTTTATTGGTTCTGCTCTAGTATCATGACATAGCAAAAAGCAAAATAGTGTTGTCTTATCAACTGTAGAAGCAGAATATAATTCTGCTAGAAGTTGTTGTGAACAAATCCTTTGGATGAGACAACAACTTTTTGATTATGGCTTAAAACTTGATCATATACCTATCCACTATGACAATACAATTGCAATCAATCTGTCCAAAAATCCTATTTTGCACTATAGAACAAATCATATTGAAATAAGACATCACTTCCTTCGAGACCATGTTCAAAAAGGGGATTCCATATTAGAATTTGTTGACACAAATAATTAGTTAGCTGATATTATTGCAAAACCTTTCCCCAAAGAAAAATTTCTTTGCTATTAGAAGAGAATTAGGACTCATAGACCTAAATAACTTAGATTCCTAGTCACTTTGATTATTTGTAATGATTTTTTTTATAGTTATTTATCATGCCTGTTTATGATGATTGTTTAATTTGATTGTTTGAAATGATTGTTTTTGATAGTTATTTAGCATGTTTTATTATGATGATTGTTTACTTTGATTGATTGAAATGATATTTTTTGATAGTTATCTATCATGCTTGCCTATGATGATTGTTTATTTTGATTGTTTATAATAATTGTGTATATTGGTTGCTAATAATAAATTGATTTTCATGATTATTAGACTTGAATACCATATTTTAGGGTCCGGTAATCGATTATCAATCCCTGTAATAGATTACCATAGAACAGAAACTCTGTAATCGATTACAATAGGTTGTAATCGATTACCAAAGGTTGTGGACTGTTGTAGGTTAAGCCTATAATCAATTACCATGAGTTGAACCTATAAATACAACTTTCTGTCTCCTTACCTATAAATACAACTTTTTCCGTCTCCTTGCGTTGAACCCTCTTCCTACCTCTCTCCTTGATGACGCTCTCCATTTCAAAATATTGAAATCCTTATAACTTTCTCATTTCTTAACCAAATCCTTTCAAACAAAGTGCAAACTTCATCATTTTCAATTCTCTACAAACCCCACCAATCAAAATCTGCAAAAAAAAAAAAACACACCAAATGGTAGAATCATCTAAGAAGTGCAAAGGTTTAACTTCAACCAGCATCGCTGCAGGCCAACGCTGTCACGACACTTCTGGTGACTCTACCGCACCACCCAATCCCTCCATTTCTTCCCCATGCTCCTTAAATCTATTTTCCTCTGACGATCAACGTCAAAGGTACTATTCCTCATTTTCCAATCAAGTCATTCTTGATCCCAAATATTTAGACTTAGAATTCTTTAAAGGAGATACTTTTGATTGTTATCAAGTCTTTTAAAATTTTGAATTAATCAATTTTATGACTCTTAAAATGCCATATTATCCTGAGTTAGTCCGTGTCTTTTATAATAATCTGAAAATTCAGGATGGTGTTATCTTTTCTGAGGTGCATAAAATTCCCATTGTGGTTTATCAATCTATTTTATTCATTGACACAATTAAGTAGTCAAGGTGTACCTTTTGAGGGCACTTTGGTTGATGACTAGAAGCATATTTATTCAAATTATGATGCATGCAAAATGGTTTGTAATGAAAATATTGATATGACTGGTCAATTTTTTGCTAGTTCATTCACTTTTGAATGTCATATCATGCACTATATTTTGTGTCGTATCTTGCTTCCTCATTCAACAAATCTTGCTCAAGCTTCTTAAGAGGATTTGATTCTGTTGTGGGCCCTTCAAACTGGTCGTCAAATTGACTAGGCCCATCTAGTCCACTACCGTATGCATAAGGCATTATGGGAAAATGCACCTTTTCCATACCCCCAACTTGTCACTCTCTTTCTCCAGCATTTTAATGTCCCTATAGATGATGAATCCTTTGTTAAGGTTAAATTCTTTTGTGCTATTGGAGCTACTGCTATTGCCTCCTTTGGTTATCGGAAGGATATGGATGGCCAATGGGTGTAAAACAAGACCTTCAATCTATTGTTCCTGATGAACATACACCCTCACCACCGCCACAAATGGATTCCTCCTCTTCACTGTTGCATGATGTTCTTAGTGAAATACGGGATCTTCGGGCCTTTGTAGGTGATCATTTTGAGGTTATGGATTCTCATATAATGCGTCTTAAGGATGACATGAGCTTCATTCGTCGATGCTTTGATCCTCCGGCATATCCATAGAGCTTTTTTCGTACTATTTTCTCTAGCCTTATTTGTCTTTAAATTCCTTGCTATTTCAAACTTTCTGCATTTTGTTTAGGATTTGGTCATTTATAATTCTATTTTGGACTTGATATGTTTAGCACTTGGTTGCTTATTATGTGAATGCTTTAGTCATTTATAGTTCTGTTTTGGACTTGATATGTTTAGCACTTGTTTGAATATTATGTGAATGATTGGTCAATTCTAGACATATATGGATCTTTTTGGACAATGTGGATGATTGTTTGTTTATGGTGCTTCCTCATTTTTTATGTTGCCAAAGGGGGAGAGAACTATGTAAGGTACAGGGTATATCTTCTGAAAAATATTTATTCTACTAAGCAATGATTGCAACTTTAAGGGGGAGTGATTGTATCACAAAAAAATATTTTCTGTGCATTCTTTCATATGGTTGTCATCATCAAAAAGGGAGAGAATATGAATGTATGTGTATGAAGGTTTTGATGATGCCAAGATGGTCTACTTCAAGTACATCTCTTACTATGTGTTTGGATGGGGAAATTAAACCAGGTAAAAGTATTTCAACAGGGATATTAAAATGTCTTCCTATAATGTAATATGTTTGGATAGGATATTTTAAAAGTAATTAAAATGTTATCATTTTTGTAAAGCATTTTAATATACTAACTTGACAAAACTTCAAATTCTCACCAAAAATAAAGGAATTAAAATTTCTCACTCTTTAGAAAACAAGATACTCTCCGTAGTGCTCTCTCTCCCTCCCAGCACACCTTGGCGTCACGAGCTACCGCCTTCATCGACAAGTTTTTCTTTCTATTCAGCACAATCTTTTCTTCCTCTCACTGATAGGTTTCTCTCTCGCTCACTCATTTCTGTTTTTTCCTTTTCTCAAGTTTATGTTTGTTTGATTTTGATTTCATTTTTGTAGCTACAAGGGTCGCTTGATTTTATTGAATTATGTTTCATTTTCTATTTCATTTATTTTGTTTCATTGATTTTGATATATTGGTGGGTGTGGAATTGGATGGGTTTGGAGTTGAGATAAGTTGTGAGCACCATATGTTTGTGAATATGCATCAAAGAGAAATAGAGAAACAGATCTGTTTGAATTTCTCGAACGACATGATTGCTTGAGAATATGAATGAGTTGTTCGATTAATGTCCTTCATTCTCTCACACTTAAAAAGATTGTGATAATTAATTGTCAATGTAATTGAGATTATTTGTCTCCCTTTTGTTTCATTAGGAATTTGTTTGGAAAACTTGTAACGAAGTATTTGAGATAATAAAGTATTTGGAGTTTCATTTGATTGCTAGATTCCTGTATTTTTATTATGTTCTCGAATTGTTGTATTGGTACCTGCTGGCTTGGAGCTTATTGAGATGTCTAATAGTAATAATACAATTGTCATAAAGAATTTGTGACTTGTGAAACAGTTTCAATAACCAGCGAGAAAATACTATATATTTTGGCTTGTGAATTGTAAAGCCTTGTCCTGTGTCGTGCTTTTGCTTTGATATGTATGATTTGGTTGAAAGCTGCTACAAATTTTCCTCCATTCTTTAAAAACTCCTTTTTCCTATAACTAGAAATTAAAGACTTACAAAGGTTTGTTTGGGTTTATTTTTATTCGCTTATGTGTACTGAGTGGGATATAACAGAGTCATGCACATTTCTATTATAACCCAAGTTTGCCAAAAGCTATGCTTGTTAATGGGTTCCTAATAACTAGAATGTGCCTAAGTTTTTATTCTTTTGAAGGTAGAAAGTAAACATAAGCATAATTGAACCGAAGACACAAAAATAATATATGGGATTCAAAGATGTTCATGGTAGCCAAATTGGTAGTGTCTAATGAGTAGCAGACAACCAACTTTTCTAGAGAAAGACTTTAGGAGTAGCGTGAGCTGAGTGATTGAAGAGGAGATTAAGAACCATATTTTGGTACCCTAGCTGCTATAGCCTGTAAATCAAACCAGAAAAAAGTAGTGTTTTAAAATGTTATTTTAAATAAAAGTATTTTTTTAATGCAGTATGAAAAAGATGAAGATCAAATGAAGAATTGTTGAGTGTCATCTTTTCAGATGTTAACCTACAATTGGTAGCATCCAGTATGAAAATTCCTAGAATCCTTAAAGCATTAAATAATTCTGCTAATAGAGAAAACAAAAAATGGAAACCTAAAGAAGATGACTTGATTGTTATACATTATCACCCTTCCATTTTACCATTATGCCCTTACCTACCATCTAGGTAGAGAGTACACAAACATAATACATTGGGAGATGGATATATTTAGTGCATGCATCACACAGAACTGTGGATCATGCATTGTTTTGATGATGTCAAAAAGAAATCACTTGATTGCCATCATAAAAAAGGGGGATAATGTGAATGTATGTATACATGATTTTGATGATGCTAAAGATAAGCGCTTCTCAATTTTGATCCAAGTCAAGAATTCAGAAATTCAGAAAATAACTCCCAAGAGTCACAACTCTTCAGAAAATAACTCTTGAGAGTCACATCTGTTCAAGAGATTTTTGAATGGTCATCAAAGGCCTATAAATAGGTGACTTGGGACACAAAATGTATGAGAGAGATATTCCAAGAGATCTTCATTGCCAAATGCTCTCTTAAAAGAAATTCTTGGGCAAACACTTGCAAATCCATTAAGAGTTTTTCCATGGACTTCAATTATAATATCCTTCTCTTTAAGAAAGAATTATTCTTTCTTTCTTCTCATTCAAAGAGATTGATTAAGGGACTGAGGGTCTCTTAAGTTGTAAGGATTCCTGAACACAAGGGATGGGTTGTCCCTGTGTGGTTCAAACTTTGTAAACGGATTTTTACAAAGGGAGTGGAAAATCTCAGGTGGGTTGCTTGAGTACTGGACGTAGGCACGAACTTTGCCGAACCAGTATAAAAACTGTGTTTGCATTCTCTCTTCCCTTATCTTATTTATTTTGTTGTAATCAATTTTATATTTCATGTTTAAAGAACATTATTAAATTGATTGATACTTCTTCTTCATTCTGAGCCTATCCCTCTTAAGTTATTGAGGTCAATGGTCCAACAAGTGGTATCAGAGCAGGATTCTTGTATAAAGTTTAAAAACTTCAAGAATAGATATGGCCTCATCTAACTTTCCATTTCTTGAGGGAAATTCTATTAATAGGCCTCTGATGTTCAATGGTGAGGGTTATCATTATTGGAAAACCTGAATGCAGATCTTTATAGAAGCCATAGATTTAAAGATATGAGAAGCCATTGAATTTGATTCTTTATTCCTACAATGGTAGAGAGAAATGCAACTATATAAAAAAATTTAGAGAAGAATGGAATGATGATGAAAGAAGAAAGAAAAAGATTCCTCCTTAGCCCCAAAATGTTGAATGCGATCAATCTGGGCACATGAGATTCAATTGTCCTGTCTTCAAAAGAAGAATGAAAAATCTGACAAGAGGAATTTCAAAGAGAAGAAAGAAAAGAAAGGATCATCACTTGGGAAGATAATGTCATAAATTCTTCAATTGATTCAGAGAATAAAATCATAAGTCTAGGTATCATGATGAAAGACTATGAAAACGGAGAAGAGCAAAGTCGATACATTGATAGCAATTTCTCTAAACACATGGCATGCATCAAAGTTTATTCATATTTCTCCCTAAGATAAGTGGATATGTGATTTATGAAGACAACAAACAAAGGCCACATTTCTCCCCAAGAAAAGTGAATCTCAGGAAAAGTGAATATGTGATTTATGGAGACAACAAAGGCCACTTGATCAACAAGTCCAACAAGTGATATCAAATGATACCAACAGGTCACTTGTCTTTGATTGATTACTTTTGATGCTTGTTTTCTACTTGAGTTTAGATTGTTCTTGATGATTATGATTAAATTTGATTGATTGTGTTTAATGATTGATTGATTGTGTTTTTTGATTGATGTGTTTGTCTTTACTTGATTGATATTCTATGTTTGTTAGTTTGATCGATTGATTATATTTTATATTTGATTAATTGTGTTTGATGGTTGTTCCTAATTGAGTTTTTGATTGTCTTTAAAGAATCTATTAAACTTTTCAAATTAGTTTCATATTTTAAGAAAACTATTTCAACTTTAGAAAAGGAAATTTTGAAATTGAAATTTGAATTTGAAAATTAAAATTTGAAAATTGAAAATTGAAATTTGAATATTTTTTTTTTGAATAGAAATTATTGTGCATAGTTAGTTGATTGTTAATTTAATTAATTTGATTTGAAATGTTTGAAGATTGATTGTATTTGATTATGTTTGATTGATGTGTTATTGTACTTGTTTTTGCTTGATTAATATTGAATGATTGTTTTAATGCCTTTTGGTATCACTTGATTCTCATACATTGCAACAAGTGGTAACATTTTTCTCCTCTCTATTCATAATTTGTTTTTGATGTTGACAAAGGGGGAGAGATAGATAAAAGATATATGAAATCTTTATGAGACAACTTTTTATATATGAAATCTTCAACTGTCTCATATAAGCAATCATTGCAAAACAAAGGGGGAGTAAAACTATATACAAATGGATTTTTTTTTGTTGTTATTGCTCCTAACCTTTAGGTGGTTGTCATCATCAAAAAGGGGGAGAATGTAAATCATGAAGATTTTGATTATGTCAAAAAGATCAAGCCTTGTGATGTTGCTCCTATGGAGCTTGTAGGCCTTGGATCTTCTTCATCAATGGATTCTTTTGCTTCTTGAGGTCTGATTGCAGCAGAATAGAGAAGGAGAAAGATGAATGGAGATGCCACTTCAAGTAGAAGATGAGTCTAGAAGAAGCTCACCACCATAGGAAGCCATGGATAAGAGCTTGAAGGTAGAAGAAGATGAATGAAGGGAGAGGAAGAGAAGAGCACAAAATTTAGTGCCTCTAAAGAAGTCTGAACTTTGAAGTTTAATTCTCCAATGATCAAAGTTAAAAAAAATACACACACATGACCTCTATTTATAGCCTAAGTGTCACACAAAATTGGAGGGAAATTTGAATTTCTATTCAAATTTCACTTGAATTTGAAATGGAATTTGTGGAGCCAAATTTTGGAGCCAATATTTCACTAATTATGATGAGTGAATTTTAGTTATGGTTCAGCCCACTAATCCAAGATCAAGTCCAAGATTCTCCACTAAATGTGCTTAGGTGTCACGAGACATGTAAAACATGAAGGACATGCACAAAGTGTGACAATATGATGTGGCAATGAGGTGTAGCAAGCAAATGCTCACCTCCCCCTATAAAATTTAATTGGATTGGCCTTCTCCCAATTCAATTAAATTTATTTCTCAACACACACATCAAATATTCACTTAATGCATGTGAAATTACAAAACTACCCCTAATACAAAAACTAGTCTAGGTGCCCTAAAATACAAGGGCTGAAAAATCCTACATTTCTAGGGTACCTTACCTATATTATGGAGTCCTAAATACAAGGCCCAAAAATAATGAAACCTTAATCTAATATGTACAAAGATAAATGGGCTCAGGGCACAAAATCTACCCTAAGGCTCATGAGAACCCTAGGGCCTTCTCTTGCATCTCTGGCCAATTCTACTTGGAGTCTTCTATCCAATGCCCTTGCGGGGTAGGATTGCATCCCCTTGTATAATGAGCATCATCATCAAAAAGGGGGAGAATGTGGATCAAGCATTGTTTTGATGATGTAGAAAAGAAATAACTTGATTGTCATCATAAAAAATGGGGAGAATGTGAATGTATGTGTCATACCCTAATTTCGTCCGGGGACCTTTGCTTGATGACATGCGACCATTCTTTGGTCCTCGTGAGGTGCTTGGCACCCATCATTAGGCGATTTGTGAAATTCCAGGACATGCCGAAAAACCAAAAAAATATTGATGCAGAATCCGTAAGTTTCCGTGACACACCGGAAATCAAATGGAAGCATCGTTGCATAATTAAGTGAGGTTCCGTAACATTCCGTAAGTTAAAAAGGGGATGATTATGTAATCCGCAAGGTTCCGTAACATTACGGAAAGAAAACAAGTATCGTTACGAAATTCGTAAGTTTCCGTAACTTTACGAAAAAAAGAATCACCAAAAAACAGCAGAGGGGGGTGTACTTAGTAAAAATGGGGGTGCAAATAGCACCCAGGCCCACTTGGGCCCTCCAGAATATTCCTCCAGAAGGCGGTTGCTTCTGGAGGAAGCAACTTGGCTCGCCTGGGCGAGCTGGGCGGCAACCACCTCCCCTATTTTGCTATAAATAGGGGAGGAAGTGAAGAAGAAAAGGGTTCAGCCCCTTTGGCACTTCTCTCTCTTTCGAATTTGCTTGGAAAAATCGTTTCCGTGAAGAAAATCTAAGCCGAGGCGCTTCCGAAACGTTTCCGTAACGTTTTCCGTGAAGAATTTCGCAAGGGTTTCAACCGTTCTTCGACGTTCTTCATTCGTTCTTCATCGTTCTTCGATCTTCAACGGGTAAGTACCTCGAACCAAGCTTTTCGATTCATTCTATGTACCCGTAGTGGTCCACATTGTGTTTCGTGCATTTTTATTCTCGTTTTGTTTACTTTTTATACCCCCTGTTGACGTGCTTAAGCCATTTTACTTAAGTCATTTCTCGCTTAACTTAAAAATAAAATAAATTTCCACCGAACGTTTGAATTGTATTATCCATTAACTTCGGTTAAAATAAATTCCGACCGTTCGGTCGTGCCGTAACCACGTTGGAAATAAAAAAAAAGGTAAAAAATAATATAATAATCAAAAAGACATCTTTTAGTAAAATAAAGCGGAAAATCAATCGGACGTTTTCTCTTTGGGATTTCTCATTCTTAATCGAATTGATTAATAACTAAAGTGAAACTAAAGGCTAAAAATCAATTCGCCTAGTCAAGCTCGTCCATAAAAATAGGCTTTTGAAGTTTGTCATTTCATTTTCTAACTAAGTAAAATGGATCATTTTTAAGGTCCAACGCCTTAAAATGATCACCTCTTAAAGTAAAAAAGAATCACTTGATAAAAAAAGAACTACGTAGGTCTGATTTTCTCATCCCAAATTGAGGAATACGTAGGAGCAAAGGGAAACACCCTTGTCGACCACAAAAAGAGAAAATATAAAAAGGGTATAAAGGATATAGAGACATAAAAAGGGAACATAAAAAATCAAAGTCATGTTTGCACATTCGATTAAAGGCTGCCGTCCCTTGGGGCGGACGCGTGGGGTGCTAATACCTTCCCCGTGCGTAAATACAACTCCCGAACCTTTCACTAAAAAGTTCGTAGACCGCGTCTTTTCCGGTTTTTCCGACGTTTTCCTCAAATAAACGTTGGTGGCGACTCCGCGCGGATTCCTTTCGTGGAACACGCATCCCGCGAGTCTCGCGTCGCCCTCCCGCCGAAGGGTAGGTTGCGACAGTTGGCGACTCCACTGGGGAATGTTTTTAGAGAGTTAGGCCATTTAATTTTGTGCAATATTTTACCGTGACTTACCCCTTTGTTGGTTTCCTTTCATTATGTTCTTGTGTATATAAACTCTTTGTTGCTTTTAGTGCGTTTTAAATGTATGCATGAAGTAAATATTTATTCATTTGATGCACACAAACACCAACACTATTTGCACACACTGTGAGTGAAAAAGGGCCCTATACCCGGGTTCATGGGAGCATAAGGAGTGGAGGTGAATCTGTGATCATGCTAGGTCTCCGACTTGCTTGATTACAGTGAACCCTCATCTAGAGCTTTTCTCTTTGAAAACCTATTGTTGCTAGTAGTCCCTACTGCTACAATATGTTCTTCAAAGGGGATGATACCTCTAGAAACCATCAAGAGAGATATAACTACCTTGGGGATTTTTGCTAAAAGCCTAGTTAGTTCTCTCCCTTATAGGTCCCTTAAATAGGGGCACGAAGCAAACACGCTGCGTGCCATTTTTCACATTGCCATGCATAAGTATCATATACCCTTTTGCTTATGTTCGGTAAATATTGTCATACTGTGCACATTCCCGCATTGCGTCTTTTGCATGGGCATTGCATATGGGTTCTGTCTTGATCCCTACTGTAAACAAACCAACGGAGGGTCCGTGTCGCCTTCTTAAAAACGTGCGTTGGGGCATTTTGCTACCCCTAGACGTCGTATCTAAGAAGGGGACAAATTCCCCGGACCCCCGCATTCCTAGATTGCATCTGTGTCATATGCATTCCATCATGCATTCATCCATTCCACCCATGAGATATCGGAGTTTTGATTTGCACCAGCTTTTATCTCACTTTAGTAAGCATGGGAACAAATCAAACCGGCAAGAGGTTCTACCAAGTCAAGGTCAAAAGCCCAGATACCACCAGCATCAAGGAATTAGGGCGGTTGATGGAACCCCTCCAAATGCAAGCCTTCCGCAAGACTTACGGAAAGATCTTAGGGTTGACCATAGCAGAGGTGTCCATAGAAGCCATTGCATCACTTACCCAATACTACGACCAGCCTTTGAGGTGCTTCACATTCGGGGACTTCCAATTAGTACCAACCATTGAAGAATTTGAGGAAATTCTAGGATGTCCTCTCGGGGGAAGAAAACCATATCTGTCCTCCGGATGTCTCCCCTCTTTGAGCAGAATTGCAACTGTGGTCAAGGATTCAGCAAGAGGTTTGGACCGCATAAAACAGACTCGGAATGGCATAGCGGGCCTACCACAGAAGTACCTAGAAGACAAGGCGAGGGGTATGGCCAATCAAGGAGACTGGGTCCCGTTTATGGATGTGTTAGCTTTGCTAATTTTTGGGGTCGTCCTCTTTCCAAACGTGGATGGTTTGGTAGACCTAGCAGCAATCGACGCTTTCCTTGCCTACCACCATAGCAAGGAAAGTCCGGTGGTAGCTGTCTTGGCAGATCTATTTGATACATTTGACCGAAGATGCGAAAAGAGTAGCGCACGGATCATCTGTTGCTTACCCGCCCTCTGTGTTTGGTTGGTTTCACACTTATTCCAACAAGACACAAGACATCCATGTCCGCTCCTGAGCCATCGCTCGTGTACTGAAAAGAGGAGAATAGATTGGGACCAGCTTTTGGCCGGGATAGGAGGTAGAACAATCAGTTGGTTCCCCCGATGGAAGGAAGGAAAAGAAGGAGTCCTTTTCTCATGTGGAAGATACCCAAACATTCCGCTGGTAGGAACGAGGGGTTGTATTAACTACAATCCCACGCTCGCTATAAGACAACTAGGGTACCCCATGAGGGGAGCACCGACGGAAGAAAGCATGTCTCCTTTCCTTGTGAGGGATCTCGGCGCACAAAATTCCAAGACTATACAAAGAATCCATAAGGCATGGGAAACCCCGTTAAGGAAAGATCAAGAGCTTAGAGGCATTCGTAATGGCATCATTGGTGGGTACCACGAATGGCTGAAAGTTCATATACGAGGTTTAGATTGGCTCGCCAAGTTAAAAGTCGTCAGCGAAGAGAGTTTTGAAGCACCGGAAGAGGACGAAGAAGTCCAAGCTCTCAAAAGCGAGTTAGGAGAGGCAAAACTTGCCAAGGAGAAGTTCAAGTTGGCCGCTACACACGTTCGGAAGGAGTGTGCCGGGTTACGGGAAGAGAATGCAATTACCGCAAGAGCCCTCGAACAAGAGACCAAGAGGGCTCGCAAGGAAGAGTATGGCCGGAACAAATTTCGCGGAGCTCTATGGGGTAGCAATAGTGAACTCAAGTTGCGGAGGGAAGAAAGAGACCAGTCGCGAGCCCATAGCATGGTTCTGAAAGAGGAGTTAATTGCTTGTTCAAGGTCCAAAAGAAGCTTGTCTCAGCGTTTATGCGAGACGGAGACCAACATGCTAGCTATCATTGCCAAGTACCAAGAAGAGTTAGGTCTAGCCGCGGCCCACGAGCATAGGATTGCGGACGAGTATGCCCAAGTATACGCGGAAAAAGAGGCTAGAGGAAGGGTGATCGACTCTTTACACCAAGAGGCAACCATGTGGATGGATCGGTTTGCTCTTACCTTGAACGGGAGTCAAGAACTTCCCCGATTGTTAGCCAAGGCCAAGGCGATGGCAGACACCTACTCCGCCCCCGAAGAGATTCATGGGCTTCTCGGCTATTGTCAGCATATGATAGACTTAATGGCCCACATAATTAGAAATCGTTAGGAAACTTGTATGGTCTCTAAGACCTTGACTAGATACGACTTCCTTTTTGAAATAAAATGAGTTGGTCCCATGTTTCTACTCCAAAAAGCTTGTGCAAATCAAATCACTCCTACATTTCATCTCTAGCATGCATTTTCTTTCTTTACCCACTCCTCACGTTTGGTTTTTTGGGGAAAAAACACCATAACTAAACGCGCCGCAAGGGATCCCTATCGCACCAGATCCAAATCTAAAACGATGGGTGATCAAGAGGAGACGCAGGAACAGATGAAAGCCGACATGTCGGCTCTGAAAGAACAAATGGCCTCCATGATGGAGGCCATGTTAGGTATGAAGCAGCTCATAGAGAAGAACGCGGCCACCGCCGTCGCTGTCAGTTCGGCTGCCGAAGCAGACCCGACTCTCTTGGCAACTACGCACCATCCTCCCTCAAACATAGTAGGACGGGGAAGGGACACACTGGGGCACGATGGCAGCCCTCACCTGGGATACAACCGAGCGGCTTACCCTTATGGATTGCCGCCCAACTATTCACCACCCGTCTTGCAAGAAGATGCGGGCCACATTGCTTCTCCCGTCCATGAAAGAGAACCTCCTCAGCAGCCCGACGAAGTCCATAAGGACCCTCAAGATTATGCTCGAAGGGATGTCAAGTTCTATCCCCCGATCCCCGAAGGGCCGGCACCAGGCACGTTGCCTCAACCCAACATCGCAGCTTCGCCAATAGTTTTGTCCATGGAAGGGCCGCCCCCGGCAACTGAAGAAAGGAGGAAGCTCGATCTCCTTGAGGAAAGATTGAGGGCTGTGGAAGGATTTGGGGACTATCCGTTTGCAGACATGACGGATCTTTGCTTAGTACCCGATGTTGTTATTCCCCCGAAGTTCAAAGTGCCGGACTTCGACAAGTATAAAGGGACGACTTGTCCCAAAAACCATCTCAAAATGTACTGCCGTAAGATGGGCGCCCACTCTAAAGATGAAAAGCTGTTGATACACTTCTTTCAGGATAGCTTGGCCGGAGCTGCGGTAGTGTGGTACACTAATTTGGAAGCTTCCCGTATCCGTACTTGGAAGGATCTGATTACCGCCTTTCTAAGGCAGTATCAGTACAATTCTGATATGGCTCCTGACCGTACTCAACTGCAGAATATGTTCAAGAAAGAGGGTGAAACCTTTAAAGAATATGCGCAGCGATGGAGGGATTTGGCGGCACAAGTAGCTCCTCCCATGGTTGAGAGAGAGATGATCACCATGATGGTAGACACTCTGCCAGTGTTCTACTATGAGAAGCTAGTGGGTTACATGCCGTCCAACTTTGCGGATCTGGTGTTTGCCGGGGAAAGAATCGAGGTTGGATTGAAAAGAGGAAAGTTTGATTACGTTTCCTCCACAAACGTGAATGCCAAAAGAATCGGGACAACAGGGGCAAAAAGGAAGGAAGGAGATGCCCATGCCGTCTCTTCAACACCCGCGTGGGTCAAACCCCAGCAAACACCTCATGGTACCCATCAGTACGCGCAACATCACCCAAGCTTCTCGGCTCATGCTGGGAACGCCTCTAGTTCAACACCCGTGCAGCCTAAGGCACCCACCCAGAGGGAAGCTCCCCAAGTTCCAACTCCGAACACGACTCGACCGGCCGGTAATTCCAACACGACAAGGAACTTCCCTCCGAGGCCATTGCCGGAATTCACCCCGCTCCCAATGACGTACGAAGATCTTCTACCATCCCTCATCGCCAATCATTTGGCCGTGGTAACTCTCGGAAGGGTCCTCGAACCCCCTTTCCCGAAGTGGTATGACCCTAACGCAACTTGCAAGTACCATGGGGGTGTCCCGGGGCATTCCGTCGAAAAATGCTTGGCCCTTAAATACAAGGTCCAACATTTAATGGATGCTGGATGGCTGACTTTCCAAGAGGATCGGCCCAATGTGAGAACCAACCCGCTCGCCAATCATGGAGGGGGAGCAGTTAATGCAGTTGAATCCGATAGGCCGCACAGGTCTAAACCTTTAAGGGATGTGGCAACCCCTAGGAGGTTTATCTTTGAGGCCCTACAAAAGGGAGGTGTGATTCCCCATAGTGGGTGTAAGGAGGATTCCTGTCTGCTACATTCCGGCGAGATGCATGACATGGAGACGTGTTTGGAAGTAGAGGAATTGTTACAGCGGATGATAGATCAAGGTCGACTGGAAGTCGGCATTGAAGGAAAAGAAGAGCAGCATATATGTATGCAATCTACGGAGGGGAGCGGTGTTGCGAAGCCCAAACCCTTGGTGATATACTTCACTAAAAGCGCAGCTTCGCAAAAGCCCG
>NC_041017.1:17183567-17339886 GCF_004193775.1 Glycine soja | reverse complement strand
GACACCCCTTAATGGCCAAACCTGTTCCTTTCCCGTACCAAAATAGTCACGCGGTCCCGTGGAGGTATACACCTCCGGGGAAGAAGGAAGAAGAAGTCACTGACGTCAGCTCGCTGTCAGCTAAAGTAACAAATATCACGGGACTGAGTGGTGTGACCCGTAGTGGTCGTGTGTTCGCACCTCCGGACCTACCAGTCCAACCCGCAGACGTCAAGGGAAAAGGAAAAGTGGTGGAGGAACAAGATGGCGAAGCACCCCACGCTTCGAATAAAGATATTCCAGCAAAGGGGCCCCCGGAGAAAAAGGATGGTAGAAAGGGGGGTGTCGCTAGAGGAAGCCAGCGAATTCCTTCGGATAATTCAGCAGAGCGAATTCAAAGTTATCGAACAGCTCAACAAAACCCGGCTAGGGTCTCGCTGTTGGAGTTACTTATGAGCTCCGAGCCTCATCGGGCTCTGCTAGTAAAAGTGCTGAACGAGGCTCACGTGGCCCAAGATATCTCGGTAGAAGGTTTCGGAGGGCTGGTCAACAATATCACTGACAACAACTATCTTGCCTTCGCCGAAGAAGAAATCCCCGCCGAGGGGAGAGGGCATAATAAGGCTTTACACGTATCAGTCAAGTGTATGGACCATATCGTAGCCAAGGTGCTCATCGATAATGGTTCCAGTTTAATCGTGATGCCTAAGAGCACTTTGGAGAAATTACCATTCAATGCTTCCCACTTAAAACCAAGTTCAATGGTGGTTCGGGCCTTCGACGGCACTCGCCGAGAGGTTAGGGGAGAGATCGATCTCCCAGTACAAATAGGCCCTCACACCTGTCAAGTCACCTTCCAGATAATGGATATTAACCCCCCCTACAGCTGCCTGTTGGGGCGCCCGTGGATCCACTCAGTGGGAGTTGTGCCTTCTACACTCCACCAAAAGCTGAAATTCGTAGTGGAGGGGCACTTGGTCATCGTGTCAGGCGAGGAAGATATCTTGGTAAGCTGCCCATCCTCCATGCCTTATGTGGAAGCCGCAGAAGAATCGTTAGAAACTGCTTTCCAGTCTTTTGAGGTGGTCAGCATTTCCTCCGTGGACTCCCTCTTTGGGCAGCCTTGTCTGTCCGATGCAGCGGTAATGATGGCCCGAGTTATGTTGGGGAACGGTTATGAACCCGGGATGGGTTTAGGAAAAAACAACGGCGGCATAACTAGCCTGATAAATACCCAAGGAAATCGTGGGAAGTATGGTTTAGGCTATAAGCCCACTCAGGCGGACATGAAAAGAAGCATCGCGGGAAGGAAGAACAATGGTCAAAGTTCGCGTTGGAGACAAGAAGGTGAAGGAAGCCCGCCCTGCCACATAAGTAGAAGCTTTATAAGCGCGGGTTCGGGAGACAAAGGTCAAGCGTTCGCGATATGCGAAGATGATATTCCGAGTACTTTGGATTTGGTACGACCATGCCCTCCTGATTTCCAGCTGGGAAATTGGCGAGTGGAGGAACGCCCCGGCATTTACGCAACAAGCATAATGTAAACCTTTACGGTTTTAAAAGCTCTATAGTTGGGCCTAGGCTTTAGAGTTTTTCCTTTTGTTAAGGCTTTGTGTCTTTTGTTTTTGAATTTATAATACAAGGATCTTTCTTCATCTGTTCCTGGTCTCTACCCATTCTCATTCATTTGCATGTTTACTTCTTTTTCTGAAACGGCAGATCCGATGACGAGTCCCCCGAAGGTACTAATACCTGGGACCCGTCTATCGACTTCGAGCAAGAAATGAATCAAACGGAAGATGAAGGAAATGAGGATGTGGGACTTCCCCCAGAACTAGAAAGAATGGTCGCCCATGAGGACCAAGAAATGGGGCCTCATCAAGAAGAAACAGAGCTAGTAGACTTAGGAATTGGCAGTGGAAAGAGGGAAGTAAAGATAGGTACAGGTATTACCGCACCTATCCGTGAAGAATTAATAATCCTGCTAAAAGACTACCAGGACATCTTTGCTTGGTCATACCAAGATATGCCCGGTTTGAGTTCTGACATTGTACAGCACCGATTACCTATAAATCCCGAGTGTTCCCCGGTAAAACAGAAACTGAGGAGGATGAAGCCCGAAACATCCTTGAAGATGAAAGAAGAAGTGAAGAAGCAATTTGACGCTGGATTTCTGGCCGTCGCTCGGTATCCAGAATGGGTTGCCAACATCGTACCAGTTCCTAAAAAAGATGGGAAAGTACGAATGTGTGTAGATTATCGGGACCTGAATCGGGCCAGTCCCAAGGACAATTTTCCTTTACCGCACATCGATATCCTCGTAGATAACACGGCCAATTTCGCTTTATTTTCCTTCATGGACGGTTTCTCTGGTTACAATCAGATAAAGATGGCGCCCGAGGATATGGAAAAGACTACTTTCGTCACCCTGTGGGGAACGTTTTGTTACAAGGTGATGTCCTTTGGGCTCAAGAATGCCGGGGCAATTTATCAACGGGCCATGGTAGCTTTGTTCCATGATATGATGCATCAAGAGATCGAGGTCTACATGGACGACATAATTGCTAAATCTAAATCCGAGGAAGAACACCTTGTCAACCTGCGGAAATTGTTCGAAAGGCTTAAGAAATATCAATTAAAGTTGAACCCCGCTAAGTGTACCTTTGGGGTCAAATCAGGGAAATTGCTTGGTTTCATTGTAAGCCAGAAAGGGATAGAGGTAGACCCCGAAAAAGTGAAGGCTATCCTTGAGATGCCAGAACCCCGTACAGAGAGGCAAGTCCGAGGTTTCCTGGGGCGCTTGAATTATATTGCCAGATTCATATCGCAGCTCACCGCCATTTGTGAGCCGTTGTTTAAACTCTTGCGCAAAAAACCAAACTGATCGGTGGAATGAGGATTGCCAAGAGGCTTTTGGAAGGATCAAAAAGTGCCTAATGAATCCTCCCGTGCTTATGCCACCAGTACCTGGAAGGCCTCTCATTTTGTACATGACAATCTTGGACGAGTCAATGGGGTGTATGCTGGGGCAACATGACGAATCCGGGAAGAAAGAGCGCGCTGTTTACTACCTAAGTAAGAAGTTCACGACCTGTGAGATGAATTACTCCTTGCTCGAAAGAACGTGTTGTGCTTTAGTATGGGCATCCCATCGCCTAAGGCAGTACATGCTGAGCCATACTACCTGGTTGATATCCAAAATGGACCCGGTTAAGTACATCTTTGAAAAGCCAGCCCTCACAGGACGAATCGCCCGGTGGCAAGTCTTGCTATCTGAGTTTGATATAGTCTACGTCACCCAAAAGGCGATAAAAGGAAGCGCTTTGGCAGATTATTTGGCTCAACAGCCTCTTAACGACTACCAGCCCATGCATCCGGAATTCCCGGATGAGGACATCATGGCCTTGTTCGAGGAAAAGTTGGACGAAGATCGGGACAAATGGACCGTATGGTTTGACGGAGCGTCAAACATTCTAGGTCATGGCGTTGGGGCAGTGTTGGTCTCTCCGGACAATCAATGTGTACCTTTCACAGCCAGGTTAGGATTCGACTGCACCAACAACATGGCCGAATATGAAGCATGTGCCCTAGCCGTCCAGGCAGCAATTGACTCCAATGTCAAACTACTCAAGGTGTACGGCGACTCAGCGTTGGTAATCCATCAGCTGAGAGGGGAATGGGAAACTAGAGATCCCAAGCTGATACCCTACAAAGCCTATATCAAGGAATTGGCTAAGACTTTCGATGAGATCTCTTTCCATCATGTTCCCCGCGAGGAAAATCAAATGGCGGATGCACTTGCTACGTTGGCATCTATGTTCCAGCTAACACCGCACGGGGACCTACCCTACATTGAATTTCAGTGTCGTGGCAAACCCGCACATTGTTGCCAAGTGGAAGAGGAACAGGACGGAAAGCCTTGGTATTACGACGTCAAGCGATATGTCGTAAGCAAAGAATACCCGCCAGAGATTGCCGACAACGATAAAAGGACATTGAGGAGGTTGGCAGCCAGTTTCTTCATGAGCGGAAGCACACTGTATAAGAGAAATCACGACATGACACTCCTGCGGTGTGTGGATGCCAAGGAGGCAAATCACATGATCGAGGAAGTCCATGAGGGCTCGTTTGGAACGCACGCCAACGGGCATGCTATGGCCAGGAAGATCTTAAGAGCAGGTTATTACTGGCTTACCATGGAAAGTGATTGTTGTGTCCATGTGAGGAAGTGCCACAAATGTCAAGCATTCGCAGATAATGTCAATGCCCCACCACATCCTCTGAATGTCATGTCTGCCCCTTGGCCCTTCTCCATGTGGGGAATAGATGTCATCGGGGCCATTGAGCCCAAGGCCTCGAATGGTCATCGCTTCATCCTCGTAGCGATAGATTATTTCACCAAGTGGGTCGAGGCGGCTTCCTACACCAATGTCACGAGGAATGTGGTGGTCAGGTTCATTAAGAAGGAGATCATCTGCCGATATGGTTTGCCAAGGAAGATTATCACGGACAACGGCACCAACCTGAATAACAAGATGATGGGGGAAATGTGCGAGGAGTTTAAAATCCAGCATCACAATTCCACACCCTACCGGCCAAAGATGAATGGAGCCGTGGAAGCAGCCAATAAGAATATCAAAAAGATTATCCAAAAGATGACTGTGTCATACAAGGATTGGCACGAGATGCTCCCATTCGCGTTACACGGTTACCGGACTTCAGTGCGAACGTCAACTGGGGCAACGCCGTTCTCATTGGTATATGGGATGGAGGCGGTGTTACCGTTTGAGGTAGAAGTCCCGTCATTAAGGATCTTGGCAGAATCCGGATTAAAGGAATCAGAGTGGGCTCAAACACGCTACGATCAGCTCAACCTCATTGAGGGTAAGCGCTTAACGGCCATGAGTCATGGGCGCTTATACCAGCAAAGAATGAAGAGTGCATTCGACAAGAAAGTACGCTTACGCAAGTTCCATGAGGGAGACCTTGTGCTAAAGAAAATGTCCCATGCTGTCAAGGACCATCGAGGGAAATGGGCCCCGAACTACGAAGGGCCTTTTGTTGTGAAGAGGGCTTTTTCCGGAGGAGCCCTGGTGCTTACCAACATGGATGGCAAAGAGCTACCTTCACCCGTGAACTCTGATGTCGTCAAACAATATTATGCTTAGAAGCTGGGGCAATTAAGGATGTCGCTGCATGTTCTTTATCTTTATGCGTTTTCTGGATTTCCCCCAGGGATTTCCTGTCTGTTGTATCTCTCGTTACAATCTTTCAAAGAAATGAACATGGATTCAAGGCTTTTAGTCCTCACGTTAGTTTCACACCTTGCGTTAATCTGTGAACGCCTGAGCCCTTCCGCTCAGTTCATGGGATCCCCCAAGCGCTTAATTAGAATTGAACCTGAACCAACTTTCCCTAAATTTTCTGCGTTTGAAAACATTCATGCATACGCATACGCATACGCATGTATATTGTTGTGGTAAAACAGGGGCAGGATCACCTTGGGCTACCTTCTGGAGTAGAGACAAAACATGAACGGCAGAAACCAATCAAGGTAGGGTAATGGCGCGGTCAAGATTGGCCATACCTGGTTGTTTATTACTTGCAGGTACTTAAGGACGAACGCGGGCGGGGATGGGGTCACGACCGACCGATCGTTGCCCTTCTCTGTGCGAAACAAGCAGAGAATGTCGCTGCAAGGCAGCCCCGTATCCTTTGTATTTTGCAGCTTTCTTTTACTATTTGTTTGTTTCAAAAAGAAAAAAAAATATATAATAATAAAATAAGTAATCAACGCCTAATTCTAACCTAAGTAAGTTCAAGTTAGGCAAGATGCTAATCCATGAGAAGGGAGGGGACATGGTTAATGTTCCCCTCAAAAAAAAAAAAAAAAAAAAAAAAAAAAAAAAAAAAAAAACTTGAAAAGAGCATGAAATGTAGCACCTTATTGTGTAGATAGTCAAGATTCATCATGAAGTTTGTGTATGTATAGGTATTAGAAATACCAAGATGTGCACATGTGCAATTTTTGGTACCCCAAAATGCTTTGAGTATGCATGTATGTAAATTTAGCCAAGGCGATGTGTGTGATGTAAGTAACAAATACACCTTGGAAGTACGTGTAAATAATCTAGGTAACGAAGCTGCCTTGATTGTATATGGGTGCATTTTTCTTAGTTAATAGAATGTCTTGTGCAAGAGAACGTTCGTAAGGAAATATGCGCATAAGCTTGCTCTAAATTTACATTGATGTTTGTATTTATGGGAGGAGGTTATATGCCATTTTTGCTTTAAGAGTAGTGTCCCACTGGTAAAATTAACTTTCCAAATGTTTGCCTTCGCAGGAATGGCCCCGAGGAAGCTTGCCTCAAAGAGGTCCAGGAAGGACAAGGCGGCCGAAGGAACTAGTTCCGCTCCGGAGTACGACAGTCACCGCTTTAGGAGCGCTGTACACCAGCAGCGCTTCGAAGCCATCAAGGGATGGTCGTTTCTCCGGGAGCGACGCGTCCAGCTCAGGGACGACGAGTATACTGATTTTCAGGAGGAAATAGGGCGCCGGCGATGGGCACCACTGGTTACTCCTATGGCCAAGTTTGATCCAGAAATAGTCCTTGAGTTTTATGCCAATGCTTGGCCAACAGAGGAGGGCGTGCGTGACATGAGATCCTGGGTTAGGGGTCAGTGGATCCCGTTCGATGCCGACGCTATCAGCCAGCTCCTGGGATATCCGATGGTGTTGGAAGAGGGCCAGGAATGCGAGTATGGCCAGAGGAGGAACCGGTCTGATGGGTTCGATGAGGAGGCCATCGCCCAGCTGCTATGTATACCGGGGCAGGATTTTGCCCGGACTGCTGCAGGGAGGCGAGTGCGAATCATGCGCACCAACATGACCACCCTGACCCAGATATGGATGACGTTGCTCCTCAGCAACATCCTGCCCACCGATCATAATTCCGACCTCCCCATGCCTAAGTGCCAGCTGGTGTACGCCATCCTGACACGGATGAGCATCCATGTGGCTCAGTTGATCGCTGATGCCATCTATATTTTTGCAGGTATGGCGCCCACTAGGCACCCTTTGGACCCAGATAAGTCCAACAGGGCCCTGGGATTCCCCGCACTGATCACAGGACTCTGCCAGTCGTTCGGAGTCCCCGTTGCACCTACCAAGGTGATTCGACCGCCCATCACCCGGGCTTTTATTGAGAAATACTGTACCCAGAGACAGGCTCAGGGTGATGCTCCACAGGCCGCAGGCGCGCCCCCACCACCTCATCAGGCTGGCCAGGCTGGGGCATTTGACATGGAGCAGTATTTACGGCATTTGGTTCGCCAGCAGGCGGCCAACCACCGAGCACATGTACGGACCCATGATTGTCTGTACCAGATGAGCCTTAGCATGCAGAGCCAGGGCTTCGCTTCTTTTTCATGCCCTACTCCAGACCAGTTCAGGGCAGAGGTTGCATGGCCCGGAGATTGGCCCGAGGCCCAAGCAGGAGAGGCACCCCCAGAAGCTCCCGGCGACGGAGAAGAGGCCCACGAGGATGAGGAGATGGCCGATTTGCTTGACTTCTTGGGAGGGAGTGGAGATACGTGACTGGGAGATCCCCAGATTCATGTTTTCTTTCATATTTCTTTTGTCATTTTTATTCTATGTTATTGTTTTGACTTGAGAGACTAATGTTTGTTTTTGTTGTTTCGATTGTCATTTGTACAGCGCATGCATTTTTGTTTAGATTGTTGCGTTAGTATATCATTACTATCGATGATGTTTGAAATTCTGGAACCGTGTAGAGTTCTTCGTTTAGGAACATCGTCCAAAAGTATATATGTAAAATAAACAAAAAAAAATCATGATAAAAATAAAAATAGAAAAGAAAAGAAAATGAAATAGAAAGGAAAGCAGATAAGAAAAAAAAAGGGAGAGAAGGCAAGTAAGGAAAAAGGTGGGAAAAGAGAAAATAAGTTGTCTAGCTAAAAACCGACATGCTTTTGAAAAGAGATGATTTCCAACTCTTCTTCGAAAAAAAATTCATTGATCATAACCAATTTTTGAAGAGAATAAAAACGTGTCTACACCTGAAGGGTGAATGCTGTGAAATTTCCCCGGACGCCCGAAATGGACCCGGATGAATGCACAATTTGATAAAAGAACATATTTTGGACCAAACCAAACCCTGACATGTATCATGTCTAGCCATTCTACAAGCCTTGAGCCAAAATCCTAACTCACCATAAACCTTGACCCAAGGTGAGAATGTCAATCCTTCCCTTCAGAAGCAAAAAAGAAGGAAAGGAAATTTCCAATCAAAGAGAAAGAAAAAAAAAAGAAGAGAGGAAAGGAAATTCCCAATCAAGAGTGGGAGAAAGAAAAAAAGAAAAGAAAGAAAATTCCCAACCAAAGAATGGGAGAAAGTAAAAGAGGAAGGAAAGAAAGTTCCTGATCATAGAAACTAGAAGAAATGTGCAGAGAGGTCTTTTTGACCAGACAATATCTGAACAATACAGAATTGTCACCAAATGAACAAAAAAAAGGGGGAAAGGAAACCACGACCTGAAAGTGGTCTTCTCCCTTTGATTACCAACCAAAATCCTGTGCGTCGATGACTTGTTCGCCTCGCACAAAACCAAAACAGAAAAAATCAAAAGCCAAAAACACACAAAAGCCGAAAAACCCACCAAAAGAATCCATTCCCAAGGGAAGCCCTATTGATCCATGATCACGCATGTAATTTTTGATTTGATAGGAAATAATTTGCAAAGTCAAGTCATGACATATCTATGGTTCGGAATTAGGATGAAACACTTACCTGTGCGAGATTGATACACTTTGAGTGATTTTCTTCTATTGTCGAACCCAGTGTTTCCTCTAAATGGTCATTTAGAAACGAAATGCTAACATCCAAAATCTCATTTATGGTTATGGGGGATCCCATCAGCAGACTCTCCTTCCCCGGTAGACGCATTGTTTTTCACTCAAAAAAGCATATGCTGCTCTAAATCAGTTGGAATATTTGTCTCTTTGCTAAAGCATGTTTGCATTTTAGTGGAGAAAACAACGAGACTTTTTCAAGTCTCACAAGTTATCCAGAACTACGTAGGTCTGAGTTCCTCATTGGAGGATACGTAGGAGCAAGAGCCTCGCTTTTGTCGACCACACCGCCTTTTGTTGCCATGACCCAAGAGCTGGTAGCCCGCGGAGACACCTTACGGTTATCCGCACCTCGTCATTCAGTGACCCCAAGTGTGATTGACGAGCGGAGGCCAATGTGGTCATCTGCGCCCTTTCCGGAGATGTCAGCATTTTCCGATGGAGACTTTTCAAGTCTCACAAGTTATCAAGAACTACGTAGGTCTGAATTCCTCATTGGAGGATACGTAGGAGCAAGAGCCTTGCTTTTGTCGGCCGCACCATAATCTTTGTCATACTGACCCTGAGGTCATGTGACGTGCACCCTTGTATCATCCAGAGGCGGCAGGCCCGATGATACGCGGAGATACCTTACGGTTATCCGCACCCTTTTGTCATCCAGAGGCGGCGGGCCCGATGACAAGCAGAGACCAAGTTTGGTCATTCTGCACCCTTGTATCATCCAGAGGTGGCGGGCCCGATGATACGCGGAAATACCCGAGTGGTTATCCGTATAAACATTCTTTTGCTATCTGTAAGACAGAACGCTTGATAGCATGCAGAGGCTGACACAGTCTTCTGCACCTTTTGTTCCTCCGGGAACAATAAGTCATTTACATGCGGAAATTTCATGGTCACCCGCGACTCTCGTCAACCGAGAGAAGCGAAATTAGTGTCATACACTGGTTTTCGTCCGGGGACCTTTGCTTGATGACATGCGACCATTCTTTGGTCCTTGTGAGGTGCTTGGCATCCATCATTAGGCAATTTGTGAAATTCTAGGAGCGACAAGTCATGGTCACCCGCGACTCTCGTCAACCGAGAGGAGCGAAATTAGTGTCATACACTGATTTTCATCCGGGGACCTTTGCTTGATGACATGCGACCATTCTTTGGTCCTTGTGAGGTGCTTGGCACCCATCATTAAGCAATTTGTGAAATTTTGGGAACAACAAGTCATTTGCATGTGGAGATTTTATGGTCACCTGCAACTCTCGTTAAATCGAGAGGAACGAAATTAGTGTCTTATCTTTACTTTCCTTTTATCTCCAATAAAAGACAAGTAAAGAGGGGCAACTGTCATACCCTAATTTCGTCCGGGGACCTTTGCTTGATGACATGCGACCATTCTTTGGTCCTCGTGAGGTGCTTGGCACCCATCATTAGGCGATTTGTGAAATTCCAGGACATGCCGATAAACCAAAAAAATATTGATGCAGAATCCGTAAGTTTCCGTGACACACCGGAAATCAAATGGAAGCATCGTTGCATAATTAAGTGAGGTTCCGTAACATTCCGTAAGTTAAAAAGGGGATGATTATGTAATCCGCAAGGTTCCGTAACATTACGGAAAGAAAACAAGTATCGTTACGAAATTCGTAAGTTTCCGTAACTTTACGAAAAAAAGAATCACCAAAAAACAGCAGAGGGGGGTGTACTTAGTAAAAATGGGGGTGCAAATAGCACCCAGGCCCACTTGGGCCCTCCAGAATATTCCTCCAGAAGGCGGTTGCTTCTGGAGGAAGCAACCTGGCTCGCCTGGGCGAGCTGGGCGGCAACCACCTCCCCTATTTTGCTATAAATAGGGGAGGAAGTGAAGAAGAAAAGGGTTCAGCCCCTTTGGCACTTCTCTCTCTTTCGAATTTGCTTGGAAAAATCGTTTCCGTGAAGAAAATCTAAGCCGAGGCGCTTCCGAAACGTTTCCGTAACGTTTTCCGTGAAGAATTTCGCAAGGGTTTCAACCGTTCTTCGACGTTCTTCATTCGTTCTTCATCGTTCTTCGATCTTCAACGGGTAAGTACCTCGAACCAAGCTTTTCGATTCATTCTATGTACCCGTAGTGGTCCACATTGTGTTTCGTGCATTTTTATTCTCGTTTTGTTTACTTTTTATACCCCCTGTTGACGTGCTTAAGCCATTTTACTTAAGTCATTTCTCGCTTAACTTAAAAATAAAATAAATTTCCACCGAACGTTTGAATTGTATTATCCATTAACTTCGGTTAAAATAAATTCCGACCGTTCGGTCGTGCCGTAACCACGTTGGAAATAAAAAAAAAGGTAAAAAATAATATAATAATCAAAAAGACATCTTTTAGTAAAATAAAGCGGAAAATCAATCGGACGTTTTCTCTTTGGGATTTCTCATTCTTAATCGAATTGATTAATAACTAAAGTGAAACTAAAGGCTAAAAATCAATTCGCCTAGTCAAGCTCGTCCATAAAAATAGGCTTTTGAAGTTTGTCATTTCATTTTCTAACTAAGTAAAATGGATCATTTTTAAGGTCCAACGCCTTAAAATGATCACCTCTTAAAGTAAAAAAGAATCACTTGATAAAAAAAGAACTACGTAGGTCTGATTTTCTCATCCCAAATTGAGGAATACGTAGGAGCAAAGGGAAACACCCTTGTCGACCACAAAAAGAGAAAATATAAAAAGGGTATAAAGGATATAGAGACATAAAAAGGGAACATAAAAAATCAAAGTCATGTTTGCACATTCGATTAAAGGCTGCCGTCCCTTGGGGCGGACGCGTGGGGTGCTAATACCTTCCCCGTGCGTAAATACAACTCCCGAACCTTTCACTAAAAAGTTCGTAGACCGCGTCTTTTCCGGTTTTTCCGACGTTTTCCTCAAATAAACGTTGGTGGCGACTCCGCGCGGATTCCTTTCGTGGAACACGCATCCCGCGAGTCTCGCGTCGCCCTCCCGCCGAAGGGTAGGTTGCGACAGTATGTATACATGATTTTGATGATGCCAAAGATAAGCGCTTCTTAAGTTTTATCCAAGTCAAGAATTCAGAAATTCAGAAAATAACTCCCAAGAGTCATAACTCTTCAGAAAATAACTCCTGAGAGTCACATCTGTTCAAGAGATTTTTGAATGGTCATCAAAGGCCTATAAATAGGTGACTTGAGGCACAAAATGTATGAGAGAGATATTCCAAGAGAACTCCATTGCCAAATGCTCTCTTAAAAGAAACTCTTGGGCAAACACTTGCAAATCCATTAAGAGTTTCTCCATGGACTTCAATTGTAATATCCTTCTCTTCAAGAGAGAATTCTTCTTTCTTTCTTCTCATTCAAAGAGATTGATTAAGGGATTGAGGGTCTCTTAAGTTGTAAGGATTCCTGAACATAAGGGATGGATTGTCCCTGTGTGGTTCAAACTTTGTAAATGGATTTTTACAAAGGAAGTGGAAAATCTCAAGTGGGTTGCTTGAGTACTGGACGTAGGCACGGACTTTGCCGAACCAATATAAAAATTGTGTTTGCTTTCTCTCTTCCCTTATCTTATTTATTTTGTTGCAATCAATTTTATCTTTCATGTTTAAAGAACATTATTAAATTGATTGATGCTTCTTCTGCATTCTGAGCCTATCCCTCTTAAGTTATTGAGGTCGCTGGTCCAACAAGAACAAGGTCGTAGAATAACATTTGTGCAGTCTTGGCTAGCTAGCTAGTGTTACCTGGACCATCCAGGGATTGCAGGATCAAAGAATTGAGTATGTGCTTGAGAGAGGGCATTCTTTGCAGAACAGAAAAAGGTGTGTTTTTTTATGCGTGAAAATGTCACTGTCACCTGCAGGTTGTTATGGGTTTGGCAAGTGTACCAATTTGTCCAGGTAATAAAATGTCGGCAGTCCGAATGTCGAATTCAACAGGGATTTTGTGTTGTACTTATTTTAGATACTTTTGAATTTATAAGGGAAATAATAGATAAAGGAATAGAAGAAATAATAGGAACAGGAAATTACAAGTAATGAAAACAAGAGAATTAGAAGCAGGGTAATTAAGAAGAAATTCAATGGAATGAGAATGTTAGGACCTAGCTTGCCTTGATTGCCTAGGATGTATGAATTTATGGTTTTTCTTTATCAATTTAATTGGATCTATTCTACCCACATATATCCATTTACTTGCCCCTGATGCCTCTCGATGACAAGCCTATTTTATTTACCTATCTCCTAAATGCCTTTGAAAAGATTCAATAAATAAAATGCATGAATTTCTAATTCTAGATGTTTGCTTTGATGCATGGGCATAATGCAATCACTCTATGTCTAGCAATGATTTTATTAAGATATCATTTCTTTTAGTTTTATTAGAAGTTATCCTCTTCTGAGCATCTAACCCCTAAAACGGATGCATGCATATTCTCTTTAAATCTTAATTAGACGTTACCCTCTTCCGAGCTCCTAGCCCCTAAAAGAATGTAAAGATGACTAATACAAGATAAAAACAAAAAAGGTAATAGAATAGAAAAACCTGGAAATGAATCCTTTTCCATTGATAAATCTGAAGTACACCATACATCGCTTGACTTTTTTGGCCTATCACCCCCTAACTAGGGGATTAACCACTCAAGGCCATGAAGGCTTTACAATGAGAGGGGTGAAAGAAGGAATAGGAGAAAATGATAAAAGGGGAAAGAGAAAGAGTTCTCAGGCTTTAGGTAGTAGTGAGAGTGCTTTGAGACTCGTTGTGTCTTTTCCCTTGGCCTGACTCTCTATTTATAGTTGCTGAAGTGGACTTGGGCCTTCGTATGCTCACTTAGTGTGCGCTTAGCGAGCTCCTCTCGCTTAGCGCATGTTATTCTGGCATTGCGCGCTAAGCGCGACTACTAATTCTCGTGCTTGTTACCTCGCTTAACGCTTATGTCTCTCGACGCGCTCAGCACTGCGCGCTCAGCACGACATTGAGTTGGGCCTTTCTTCTTTTCCTCGTTATTTTTCTGCCTTTTTGCTTTTTGCCACTCAAGTTTTTATATCTGCAACCAGGATTTAACAAAACATCAATTCTTATCAAATTAACACAAATAACTGCTAAATAATTAATTTTTAAACATAATTTTGCTTTATTTTCTCTTATCTAAGCACAATTATTTAGCAGTTATCATAGGTGGTAGTTGTGATGGTCCTGCCCAAAGGAAAACAAAACAATTACAAAACAAAAGGCCCAGACACAAAAGCAATGTGTCTGGCACATGCCCTCGCATATCCTTATGGTACAGTACGTGTACTAATTGTATTGTTACTTTGTTAGTTCACATAATCACTAAGCTAAAAGACAAAGGCATCACATAAATCATGATATTAAAATTGAATAAGTCTCAACCTGTACTTCAATTGAGAGTTGAGAGGAGGCATATCAAGCAGAGTTGAGAGGAGGCATATCAAGATAGAAAGAGGTGTTGTTGAGATATTTAGACCATTTAATGTCTTTTTGTTCTGCCTTGGTGGCAGATTCTGCTTGTTGCAGCCCCCGTGTTATTGTGATACTGCTTTGTAATTGGATGATGTAGCTACTGCTCTCATTGCTTTTGCTTGCATTGTTGTTGTTGTTGTTGTTGTTGTTGTTGTTATTGATGGTACCTTCTTCCCAGTTCTGAACACCATCAGAGGATATTGAAGAAGGGTTGTTGTTTTTGTTGTTGTTGTTAGAGTGAAGACTAACAAGGGGTTTTACATGTGTTGGAAACATAGAATGGAACATGGTAGAATTCAGCTCTGACATCATTTGAGAATAAGTGGAACTTGGTATGAATCAAAGTGGAGTGTTGTTGGGAGTAATAGCGAGTCCCAAGTTTGGTCCATAGTTGAGGTGCTGGAAAGGAAGATATCACATTCCCATCATATCAGAACTAGTCATAGAGTTGTCAAACCTGTCTAGGGTGTTGTTGTTGTTGCCACTGCTGATCTTGGAGGTGGAAGAAACTTCAAGGGAATATCTATCCATAGGCATAGAAGTAGTTGCAGTAGTAGCTATTGGCTTTGGTTTTGGTGGCTCAACAAGACTCATCACCTCATTGGAGGCTTTCTGGTTGCTTTTGTTAGCTGTTATAGGCTTGTCCTTGTCATTCTCAATCTCAGAGAGGGGTTGGTGTGTGTTAGGGTGAATGCCTCTTTGCCTATGCTTCTTCTTTAGGAAGGAATTCCATAGATTCTTTATCTCATTATCAGTTCTTCCTGATAACTGAGCTGCAATCCGTGACCACCTGATACAACCATCAAAAACACATATACAAAACCATGAAACAAAGAACATGTTTTACTGACAGCCTCAAGAGACACAGTAATAGCGAAAATACTTGTAGTGACAACAATTAATCTAAATGGCGAAAAGGAGAACTAAACTGGCAACAACTTTGAAAACAAAATATAATAGTACCTGTTGTCAAGGATTGGATGAAATAAATAGAAGGTAGTATGTCACTACATTCCTTTTCCTTTAACTTATTATTCTGAAAATTAGAAGATAGTATGTTTTCAAAATATATATCATAATCAATAAAAAAGGTGTGATAGGATAATAATGTACAAATCATTCATAGGCCAAAAAAAAAATCGCAGCATTTTCTGCAATGCTATCCAACATCTACGTCTACTATTATTTTCTTGATCCTAATATATGAAATTTTGTTAGTTTTTTTTCTAGTTGATCATCTTTGTTTATACTTTAAATTGCACTAGTATCATTGTTTTACATCTTTTACCTAGATATTTGTTTTAAATCTCAAAATAGTATATGCATATATTATCTTATATCATTATCATGCAGTTTGGATTGAGAAGAAATGGATCCTAGCGTAGTTGACACTGCAATTACTTCAAGAAAAAGTAAAAGAGAAGAGTGTAAGAAGATAATCTTATTAGTTGCTGCTTGTGTTATTCATATGGTCATTGGTGTAGTGACATGGTATCATAATAATTATTTTGTTAAGCAATCAACCCATAATTGGGAACTAGAACATCATAGCTTCCTTAATCATCTTTATAGAGGGACAAAGAAAGATTGCATCGAACAATTGAGGCTTAGTAAAAATGCATTTTTAACCTTTATAGAATTTTACAAGAAAAGGGTGGATGAGTAAGAACAAGAAATGTTCCAACAACTGAAGCAGTAGCAATGATTTTACATATCCTTGCTCACAACCTAAATTATAGGGTAGTTTAATTTAGTTATTGTAGATCTAAAGAAACCATAAGTAGGCAATTCAACGATGTCTTGAGAGAGGTAATGAAAGTGAGCAAAAACTATTTGAATTTTCAACACTGTACTTTAGAAGGTGCAGAAGTAAACAAGTGGAGATGGTTTGAGGTAAGTTTATCAATTGTTAGGAGAGATTAGTTAATTATAAAATTTTCTTAGAATCTTTAAAAATTGTCTTGTTTGTAGAGATGTATTGGAGCACAGAATGAGACTCATATTCCTGTTGCAATTTCTCCTGATGAGAGACCTAGATATCATGATAGAAAGGGTGATGTCTCTACAAATGTGTTAGCCGCTTGTGGTCCATATTTAAGGTTTATTTATGTGTTACCTGGGTAGGAAGGGTCTGTAGGAGATTCTCGAGTATTACGAGATGCATTACATCGTCAAAACAAACTTGAAATTCCAACTAGTAATATTTCTTAGAAATAGTTTTTTTTTTCTTTTTTTGTCTAGTTTAAGCCTATGATTTTTATTTTAAACATTGTAGGTAAGTAATTTCTTGTGGATGCGGGATATACCAATGGTTTGGGATTTTTAGCACCATATCAATGGACTAGATATCATCTCAATGAGTGAATTGGAAACACCCTTCAAAGTTACAAGGAGTTATTTAATCTTCGTTTCGTCATGCAAGCGCCCGAAATGCAATAGAAAGGTCATTTGAGATCTTGAAAAAAAGATGGAGTATATTAAGAACTCCTTCATTTTTTGATATAAAGACACAAATAAGAATTATCAATATTTGTTTTGTGTTACACAATTTCATAAGAGACGAACAACAAACTAATCAACTTGTAGAAGTTCAAGACTTAGAATTCTTATCTGTTGTTGATGAAGAGTCCATCAATCAAGGGAAGGAGTTCAAAATAATGTCATAGATGATATCACAACTATTCCAGCTACTGAGGAATGGACAATATTTCTCGAGATACATTAGCTATGAATATGTTTGACAATATTTCTTAAGGATAGTTCTTTTTTAAATGTAATTTGCTATTGCCGACAAACTTTTTGTGCTTTGTTACTATTGTACTTTGCTATTGAAAATAGACTTTTATGTACTTTGCTATTGCATAAAAAATTTGCTTGAAATATTTTCTATGATTGTGCAGTGGACTAATCAAATGAATAAAGTAGCTTGTATCTAATATTTGTTATGTGCAAGTTAAATAAGTGACATTAACTTCAATGGAGTCATCTAATGAAAAAATGATGGGAAAAAATAAAATTTTTAGGAAAAAAATAATGAGGAAACAAGAATTTATTTCACATGAAATTTGGAGATGAAACATGTATTGGATGATGTACTGATAGATCAAAAGAATTTGGGCAACAAGGGTGACAGAGGTTGGAAAATGTCAGCATTGAATGTTGCAGCTGTAGTGTTGTCTACAAACTTCAATGTTAATGTCACATCAGACAATGTCAAAAAACCGTATCAAATTATGGAGATCATGGTATGGTATTGTAAGTGACACCCTTGGCCATGAAAATGCTTGGAATGAATATTGCAAGTGTTCTTTAATGTATTGCTATTTGTTATTCAAAGTAGATTGGATTTGAATTTTTCTTTTTTCTAGTTGCATAAATCGGCTAAACCATTTCGATTCAAGGTGCTTCAAAACTGGGATGATATAGTGGATTTGTGTGCTAAAGATAGAGCCATTGGTCATGGAGCTCAAACAAATGAAGTGGAATTCATGGGTTTAGGTGCTACTGCTACTATAGACTTAGAAGAACCAAGCTCTAATACAAAAGAAAAAACACAAGGTTTAATTTCTTCTGGCACACATTCTCACAAGAGAAAGATTGGAGAAAAAGAAGGAATGACAGCTTCCAGATAAAATGGTCAACTCTTTTGACTGAATGGTAGAAAAAAATGGATGGTAAAGTCGATGATGAAGATACTCAAGAAGTGTTACGTGAGGCAGCTTTGCTACTAGATCTTAATAGACAACAATGGGCTAAAGCTATTAAATGGTTAGTGACGATCCAAAAGCAGTTAGCTATTGTGAAAGTCATTCTGATTCACAAAAAGACAAATTATGTATTAACACATCTTGCAAAATGAAACTTGGTGAGTAACCTTTTGTCTACATTTTCAATTTCAACTTTCAAATTATAAAACTGTGTCTTTTTTATGCCTAGTTGAAGTGATATTTTCACTATAGTTATTTGTATTTCTTGTTGTGACTTGTATTATTTTGTTTCTTCTATGTCAGGTTATTGTGAACAAGGAATAGAGAGGAATTTCATTCTTCCAAAGCAAGAAAAAAAGTTGGTTATTCTAAAATTGTTTGATTATGTTGTTTGTTTTGGACCCTCTAATTTGTAAAATAATTCGTAAATGATTGAGTATTATAAGCGAAGTGACATAAATGTCGATGATATATGATTTTAGGTCTTGATATGGATTGAAGTATTTTCTTCTCTTACGAACAATGAACTTAATATCAATATTTGAATATTGTATGAGATAATTGTCCTTAAATTACGTAATTGTTTAATTTCAATATGTTTTTTTTTAAATTATTGTGAAACTATGTAATTGAATTATTTTTAACAAGGAATTAGATTGAACAAGTAATTACATATCATTCATCTTTAATTTTGCAGTATTATTTAATCCAAGTTTTTTTGTGTGTTACTACAAGAATATTATGTAAGATTCAAAATTGTTCAACATTAAAATTATTTAATTATTAAATATTAAAAAAAAATTTAAATATTAAGCATTAAATTTATTTTGAATATTTAACTATTTAAAAATGACCAATATTTATTTTCATTCAATATTAAAATTTTATTTTAAATAAATATTTAAAAATAAAAATTTGAATTTCATTGAAATTGAATTACTTTATCCAAATAAGGAAATTAAAATACAAAAAATTCAATTGCCTCATCCAAACAAAATATTTACAAAATGAAAGGAATTTAAATCAAGGCAATCAAAATGTTGTGTATTTGAATTTTCTAGAAATTTTTAAATCCCTCATCCAAACACATGGTAAGGGTTTTTTCCACTAGTAATCGATTAGTAGACATTGTAATCGATTACTAGAGATATATTACTATAGAAACTTTTCAAAAAGAAGTTTGAAAATTTGAAGTTTAAATGTTGTAATCGATTACCACTTTCTTGTAATCGATTACCAGTAACGAAACTTCATAAATTCAAATTGAAAAGTCATGAACCCTCAATATGTAACTGTGTACTCGATTACCAAGAGGCTCTAATCGATTACCAGTAAGATAATTTTTGAAATATATTCTGAAAAGTCATATCTCTTCAAAGATTTTTTGAAAAGCCATCAAGGGCCTATAAATATGTGACTTGTCTACGAAAATCAATTACCACTCTTAAGTTATTGAGGTCACTTGTCCAACATCGCACACGCCTGATGACTTACCTTACCTAACAGGGTTGTCAAATTCGGTGACTTACAAAGACACGTCCATCATGAACAACTTGACAGAAGCAGTCCGGACAACACATGTCTAGGCTCAGGGGCTTGACAAGCCACATTGACATGCAACTCTCACATTCGTCAAGGCTAACACGCCCGACATCGAACAACAGTCATCCATATTTGGGGGCTTGACAAACTTGTCACCTTTTGCTTGTCAAGATTACTACCCCATAAATCAAACAGACTCCCTCGAGAGGGACAATATACTTCGACACTGGACAACCTCTTTCGCCCACAAGTTGGCTTAGAGCTTGGTTGGCTTATGTATTGTCTAGGACCCACAAAGTCTATATGGCATCCTACTTGGCACTTATAGACACGTGTCAACCCTCCATGTCAACCCTGCTATAAGAGCTCAGACACTTGGCCCTTATCAGTCGGGCTCCCTAACAAACAAGTTATCTCTAACCTAACTAATATTTAAATATATTTGAATATATTATCTATTGGCAGGTATTAAATTATCTATAATACCACATTATCTATAAGGCGATTATCTTCTACATTTATCTATAATTTAAATGTTTATCTCTAACATTATCTCTAAGCTCTCGGTTATTATCTGTAAGCCAAGAATTATCTACAAGACTACAACAACCCCTACAAGCAACGACCAACAACCATGTTCAAACTACTATAAATACAAGTTCCATCGAACCTCTCTACATGACAGTCATTCACAACTTGCTTACACACTCAGCACACGGCAACTATCATGTGCCTCTCTCTATTTCGCTCATACGAGCTCCCTTACAACATATACTTGCTTTACTCTCCTTAAACATTCTACTTGAGATTCAAAGTCCTTTATTTTGTAGGTTCCCCCTCCTGTCAAAGATACTTCTCTAAGCCGACATGTAAAGTTTGGGATCCCACTCAGCCACGTGCCATGGTTCCAGATTTTGGTAAAAACAATTCTTCAAATCCAAAATTTTGGTTGAGTTGTGAATGTGGAAAGAATGTCTTCCAAGGTTATTTTGATGATGCCAAAGAATCAAGAGTTAAGCAAAGATTCAAGAATCAAGTTTCAAGATTCAAGAATAATCAAGATTCAAGAATCAAGAGAAGACTCAATCAAGATAAGTATTAAAAAAGTTTTTCAAAATATTGAGTAGCACAAGAAGTTTTCACAAAATCATTACCAAAGAGTTTTACTCTCTGGTAATCGATTACCAGAAGGTAGTAATCGATTACCAGTGTTTTAAAACGTTAAAATTTTCAAAATACAAAATGAAGAGTTAAATCTGTTGATGTGTAATCGATTACACCTTAATGGTAATCGATTACTAGTGACTGATTTCGAAAAATACATTTCCAAAAGTCACAATTCTTCAAGTGACTTGTTTCTGAAGATTTTATCAAAAGTCACAACTTTTTAAGTCACTAGTTTTTTAAAGAAATTGCCAAGAGTCACAAGCTTTGACTTGAGTCATCAAAAGATTATAAATATGTGACCATGGCATGAATTTTAAGAAGAGATCAATCATCTATCTTTCAGTCTATCTCTCAATCTTCTCTCAAACATCATTCAATATCTTTCAACTCTTTCTACAGAATTTTCTGATTCTTTTTCTTTTCATCTTTCTAAAAGTTTTTGTTCAAAACTTTCTCTTCCAAGAAAAGTTCTTTGTTCAAAAACTTGTGTTATTCATCTTTTTCATTCTCTTCTCCCTTTGCCAAAAGAACGAAGGACTAACCGCTTGAATTCTTTTGTGTCTCTCTTCTCCCTTACAAAAGATTCAAAGGACTAATCACCTGAGAATTCTTTTGGTTCTTCCCCTTCCCTTAAGAAAAAGATTTCAAAGGACTAACCGCCTGAGATATCTTTTGTTTCCCCTTACAAAGATTCAAAGGACTAACCACCTGAGAATTCTTTGTTCCAACACATTGGAGGGTACATCCTTTGTGGTACAAGTAGAGGGTACATCTACTTGGGGATTGTTATACTGAGAACAAGAGAGAGTACATCTCTTGTGGATCAGTTCAAGTGGAGGGTACATCCACTTGGGTTTTCAAAGAGAACAAGGGAGGGTACATCTCTTGTGGATCTTTGGCTTGTAAAGGATTTTACAAGGTTGAAAGAAATCTCAAGAACCGCAGGTTGCTTGGGGACTGGATGTAGGCACGGTTTGTGGCCGAACCAGTATAAATTTTTTGTTTGTCTTCTTCTTTCCTACACTCTTTAATTTCCGCTATGTACTTTTCTTTTACGCTTTACTTTTGTTTAAATTACATAACTTAGTAGTATAGCCTAATTGAATCTAGTAACATTAAGAAGGACAAATTTTTTTAATTAGTCCAGACACGGTCATAATTAATTCAATCCCCACTTCTTAATTATTCCGAGGCCACTTGATCCAACAGTGAATTTCAAAATGTTGACTATTACTAAAAAAATATTGACCACCAAATTACTAACATAGTAGTATTATAATATTGAGTTTTTTTTTAAGTCAATGGGTTGTCAGGTTAGAAGATTTTTTATCTTATATTTTTTTAATCTTCAAATTCATAAAATATTATTTTTAGTTTTTCCTAAAATCATTTAACAAATTTAAAAAATACAAATTTTGATTCAAAAGGTAAATCAAATAAACACTAATTTGAGAGTAAAAACATTAAAATGTAGGTCAACTAATCCTTCTGGTCATTTATCTTATTTATTTTGTTCAAAATAATTTTTTTATCTTTTTAGAAGTTCACTTTGATCCTTTATCTTACCTAAAAGGTTCAAAATAATTTTTTATCTTTTAAAAAATTTACTTTGATACTTGTATAGTCCCCTTCGGTTGGACATTGATTTGTGTTCTTTGAGTGTATATCATGCAAGTTTTGATGATGTCAAAGTATTACCTAAAGATGGTTGTCATCATCAAAAAGGAGGAGAACATGAATGAATATCATGCCTGTTTTGATGATGTCAAAATGGTTACTTGATAAGCATAGATTGAATCAAATCAAAAGAACAAGATCAAGTAAATCTAAGATAAGAACTTAGTATATTTGTTTAAAGAATCTCAATTTGATTGCTTTAATTTGGCCTCAACATCTTTAGTATTAAACACTCTTTTATCAAAGGCTAAATCAGTTCAAAAAAATATTTTTGAACTGGTAATCAATTACTAAACTCTGTAGTCGATTACCATAGAGTTTGTAAAGATATTTTTTACTAATGGAACAAAACTATTTGAATTTTAATTTGTGTAATCGATTATCAGAATCTTGTAATCAATTACCAATGAAGAGATTTCAAAAAACCTTTGAAAAATCATGACTCTTCAGAAATATAACTATGTAATCGATTACCAAAATCCTGTAATCAATTACCAGTAAGAAAACTTCCGAATTTTTTTAAAAAAGACACATCTCTTCAAAGCATTTTGAAAAGGCACAATGTCCCTATATATATGTGTCTGACTTTGAAAAGTAAGAGAAAGATTTTAAAAGAAAACTTAATTTTCGAATGCTCTTTAAACAACTATTGACCAAACCCATGCAAATCAGTTGAGTATTCTTCTAAGATCTTCAATTTGTATTATCATCTCTAAAAGAGAGAAATTCTTCTGTACATTCTAAAATATTGTTGTGATCAAGAGATTGTTTGTCTCTTGCCTTGTGAGGATCATGAACACAAGGGAAAGAGATCCCAAGGTGTGTTCAAAGTTTGTAAAGGATTTAAAGAGATAGTGAAAAATCTGAAGTGGACTGGATGTAGGCACGGGAAGTGGCCAAATTAGTATAAATTGAGTTTGCATTTTTCTCTTCCCTTATCTCAATTATTTTATTTTATTGCAGATTACTTTGTTTTGCACAGTTAAAAGAACAATATTAAATTGATTGTCTCTTCTTCTGCATTCCAAACCTATCATATATCATTTAAAAATGGAGTTAAAGTTTGTTAGTGAGAAAATTTTGAAACTTAATTCACCCTCCCCCCTCTTAAGTCATTGAGGCCACTTGTCCAACATGTTCCTCCTAGCACCCAATCGACTATAAGCCCCAAATCACATCTTGATCATAACCATTTTGTGGTATGTGTTTGGGAATCTTGTGACCACAACTAGGAAAGATACAATGAATCATCCCGAGGATATCAAGGTCATTTAGATACGATGTACGTCCACATAATCCGAGTACTCAACCTAAACATGTCAGATTATACTTTACACTTAAATATTCTTGAAGTGAGTATATTTTCTTTAAACTACAATCTAGCTACAATAATAATATCTTATCTTATTTAAAATGTTCAAATTAATGATTTAACTATTTAAATATAATCAACATTATTTTCCAAATAGCATACATTTTTTAACAATGAAGCTCGGCCTAGAGCCTTGTTTATTCTATGGCTAGCTTGTCATAACAGATTGGCCACGAAAGAAAAGTTGTATAGGTTTGGTATTGTGAATGATGCCCGGTGTGCATTCTGTGAAGAGGTTGAAACGGTTCAACATCTTCTGTTTGAATGCGGGGAAATGTATGCTATTTGGAAAAAGGTGCTGGATAGGTTAAATGTTGATCATGAACCCGCAGGGTGGTTGCAAGAGTTAGATTGGATAGAGGATACGAGCAAAGGAAAGAATTGGAAGAGTCGTTTCCTAAAAACAGCTTTTGCGGAGACGGTGTATAGATGTTGGAAGTATAGAAATAATAAAATTCATGAAAAAGTTGACACGACAAATATAGCTGATGAAATTATAGGTACAGTAGTGCATCGATTATGGATGAAAAGGAATTATAGAGAGCAAATTGATCACCTCCTTATAATATAGTTTTGGTTTTCTTTGTTTCTTTTAAACTGGACCGTAGGGGTCGTTCTGTACTTCATAGTTTTTTGAAATATAAATTTATATTTCTTTTTAAAAAAAAACATTATTTTCTAGTAACACTAAGATAAATGATCATTTTGAATTTTTTTAAATAAAATAAATGATGAAAACAAATTCTTTAAAAGACAAAAAGATCATTTTGAAAAAAAAAAATTTTAAAAATAAATAACTAAATTAATAAAAAAGTTGATCATTTAACTTAAAATTTATGATAAGGTTCAATGTTTAGACATGGTGAATACATGACAAGGCTACATAGGTTATGACTTATGAACATGGGAAGGCAGCAAAGTTTGACACGTATCTAAGCCTGAGCTTCATAATCTCATTTCTCTTCTCACGAGGGAACAAAATGTCAAGCTTTACGTCTGTTGACTTATTATGACAGCCTTGTCTTTCATTACAGAATCACCCATGTGATTTCAATATCAATCCTTTTAAATTTTGAAATCACCACTTTTTCGTTTATTTTAATTTGTTTGTTTTTGCTATACAATTTTTAATTTTTAAATAAAAGAATCACTCACTCATTAATTAAAATGTACCATATCTATATTTATATTTATATTCATATAAATTTTTTTATTCTTATAAATATTAATTTTAAAAACATTATAAATTATTATATTAATTAAGTTGCTACTTTCATGTTATTTCATATGTGAAAAATTAAATATTATAATTTATTTGAAAATTGAAAAATTGTTTATGTAGTCAGTTTTTTTTTTGGTTCAACTTTATGTAGTCGCTTAAATATTTGTTTGCATTGCATCAATTTTGTTTTTGAAAACTTATGATATATTAAATTATAAACAATTTAAAAATAAAATTAATTTTTAAAATATTAACATTTTTATTTTAAAAGATATAAAATGATAATATAGAGCATAAAAATTAGTATATACATAAATATTAATTAATAATTATGATGAAATATTTTAAAATGTTTAGATTTTATTACAATATGTTTTAATTTTTTTAAAAATCACTATTTATTATTATATTAATTTTATATTTTCATGTTATTTCATATGTTAAAATTAAATATATAATTTATTTAAAATATAAAAATTGTTTATGTAGTCATTTTTTTGGTACAGCTTTATGTAGTCGCTTAAATATTTGTTTGTATTTTGTCTCAATTTTATTTTTGAAAAATTGTGATATATTAAATTATTTACAATTTAAAAATAAAATACATTGTTAAAAACATATTTAAATTTTTTATTTTAAAATATATAATAATAGAATAGAAAAAATTATTTATAAATAAATATTTTAATTAAAAATTATGATGAAATATTTTAAAAACGTTTAGATTTTATTACAATGTGTTTTAATCTGAAAGATAAACATTTATTTATATAACTCAAATTTATAACGAATAAGTATTTTTAATATATAAAAAACTATTAATATTTTTTAAGAAGGATAATTTAATTAGTCAGAAAGAGAAAAGAAGTAAATTGAAAATATTAGGTAATTAAGAAGATTAAATAAAAATATAGTAGTTTAAGATGATCAAAAAGGAAATTTTTTCGTCAATTGTGGAGGAAATACACTTCTAAAGAAAAAGGAAAAGGAGAAAAGAATATAAACAAATAAAAATTACTTACTTTTTGAATTATGTATTTTAATTTATAATAAGAGACCAGATATATAAATAATTTATATTTTAATAAGAAATTTTAAAAAGAATTATATTAGTAAAATAATTTGTCAATACACTTGTTTCTTTTTACATAAGTATAGTAGAAGATATAAGATGAGTTAGAGATGGTTAAGGAAAAAAGAAAGAGAAAAAATGTCATATATTTAATCGTCTAATAAAAACTAATATCCTAACAAATTAATATTTAGTAATAAAAAAAATAAAGTGACAACGAACTTTAACGACTAATAATAAGAGACAATTTAGTATAATAAGAAACAATTTGTTGGTTACTGTTGCAGTTATATGCATATTTGAAGTCAAGGATTTCAATTAGTCGAATAGAGTGTGAATTATTGTAAAATATCTTATGTTAGACAATCTTCAATTTCGACTAATAAAAATTTCCTATCAATATTAGTTATATAAATAGAAAATGTATATAAATCTAGGGATGAATATATGTGAGGTTAGTTCCATGGAGGGGGATCATGAAGTAATGCGATAAGTAATTGCCAAATATGACCTGGACAGTGGGCAACGGTAGAGTAGTGCGGTTTTGGAAAGATAATTAGGTCTCAAATCATGGGTAGCTAGATCAATACTGGAATGAACAAACTAGTCAAGGGGTGAACATTCCGGTATGTTTTTATGTCAATGCTAAAGGAGATTGGAATTTGGAGAAAATTGTTCTTGATTTACCAATGAATGTTGTTGAAACTATAAAGACGTTGAAGCCACCTTGCATGGGTGGTAAAACAAATTATTTGGAGTAGAATAATGTTGTTGATGACTGTTGTTCAATTAAAGATGTTTATCTCGAATTGTCTAATGTTCATACTCTTCAAGAATCTATGTTGTTTAAAATCATTTGGTGTTGGGATGGCTCGAAATGGATTAGATTTCATTTATGGAAAATTGGTCTTGGAGTGTTGCCCACGAATGAGTTGAGTTTCAATGGCATATGACAAATGATATCATTTGTATGTCGTGTAAAGATAAGGTAGAAGATGTGATGTGCGCGCATAGAGACTATAAATGGGTGCAACCAATATGGTGGAAATTTAATATGAATGTTGGATTTGTGTTCTTTAACTGTGATATGCCTAATTGACATACCATGAATGTTTGCAACACGAGAACAAAGAGAGAGGTGAAGTGGAGCACTATGTTTGGAACTATTGTTGATCGTATTTGGTTGAGAAGGAATGAAGTCATCTTCAGGAATAAGTGGACAAATACTCTAGGTTTGGTGTTGAGTGTTTGGAGTGATGTATGTGATATAAGTAGAAGGAAACTCACTTATATGATATTAGCACCAAATAATGATAATGGCAACTATGATACTTCTAGAAGTTGGAAGAAGCCTCGTAGGGTACATCAAAAATTAATTGTGGTGGCTCTTACCTTGCCTCGATGGCTCTTGCCGCTTATGGTGTTGTGCTCTGAAATGATAAAGGTGATTTTCTGAAAGCATTTTCAAGGAGACTTGCATTGTACTTTTCTGGAAGCTGAACTTTGAGCCATTTTATTTGGTATGAATATGGCCTATGATTTGAGTTATAGAACAATTATTGTTGAGACTGATTGTACTGAAGTTGTCAAGCTTGTGGAGGATCCCAAATATCATGAAGGCCGATTTGTAGATCTTGCCTCTAAGATTGCGAAGACCAAGGAAAGTTTACTTCTTGTTCCATTGTTCATGTACTATACCAAACAAATAATATGACAAGTTTTTTTTGCAAAAATTGATTCAACCATTGATGGAGATGTATGTTTCTATGATAGTTTATTTGATTTTGCAGTAGCTTTCATGAGAATGGATACAAATGTTAATCCCTCTATTTTGAGTAATATATAATTCTACCTTGAGCCTTATTGCCCAAGCAAGTAAGCAAAAAAATAGATATGTGAGGTTACTTCTTGCTCAAATGAAAATGTCTACTATAGTAGTACTTCTCATGCGCTTCAGAATCTAAAATTTAACCAAATTATATAAATAATCAAATAAAATCCTTAATGCAAAATGTCTTTTTAACATTAAAATACAACTAGACTATATTTTTAAACGATGCACGACTTTAATTAAATTATATAATTTTATATTTTTATATAGTATCTATAATATATATATATATATATATATATATATATATATATATATATATATATATATATATATTAATAAAATTGATTTTTGAAATATTTAATAGCATATTAATTATAATTATATTAAAATTGATAAATATAATTAATTATATTTTTAATTGAATAGATGTTGTCTTAAAAGATATTATTTCTATTAAAATTTATTTTATTTTGTTCTTTTTCAAGTAATAATAATCATATAATGCTTATATAAAATGTATAAATTTATAAATATTTAAATTTGAGTATTTGTTTCTTTATTGTAAATATTACTATGTTTATGTTTACATGTACTTGAATTTTGTATGTTTATAATTAATAATTGTTACATGGTTTTGTTGTAATAATATAGAATTTATTTTAAAATAATATTTTAATCATTTTAAATATATTGGTTTTAACTATATGGCTTTTTTTTTTTTAAGTTTTGAATTGGTTAAGAAATATTTATGGTATGTATTACTTTTTTTTTAAAAATATTATTACATGTTATTTTCATGTTACTATTTCTTTTTCTTTCACTAAATTCAAGAAGATAAAATTATTACTAATAAAATTATACTTGCATACTTTACGACTACTTTATATTTATTATAAAATTATAATGTCTTACACTTAACCCTTATGACTTTATTATTATTATTATTATTATTATTATTATTATTATTATTATTATTATTATTATTATTATTATTATTATTATTATTATTTTATAAAAAATATAATATTAAAATTGAATTTTATACATTAATTTAAGAGAACTCAGTTTATTATTCTTTTTATTAATTTATGATTATAAAAAATATCTAATAACTAATAACATAAATTGTGTAATTCTCTAACAAAAATAAATTTATATATATAATTTATCATTAATTTTATTTTAAATGTTACTTTAAAATTGCCTAAATATATCAAAATTAAATGTTATTACTTAATATAAATATATTAATATTAAATTTTAAATATAAAAATTGTATATTTGACAACATTAACTTGAACAATTTATTTTTTTATTAAATGCAAATGTTAAAAAAATGATCTATGGCTAACATTTCATCAAGTGAACTTTGCTATATATATATATAGTAAAGACAAATATTACAAGAAAGTTGTTCGAATTGTAGTTTTAAAAACTTTTGAAGTATTTTTCATGAAAAATAAAGTTATTATCTAAAACATAACTTTATAATATATATATATATATATATATATATATATATATATATATATATATATATATATATATATAAAAGAGATTTTCACTAAATCCTTTCTGATGATGAGAAAAAACTTTGCAAAACAAAAAGGTTTTCAAACAAAAACAATTCCAATCCTAGGTCAATTTAGAGATAAGAAGAACTAGAAAAAGATAAACATTGAACTTATATTAGTTTGTCTCCACCAATGAGATTATACTTGGTTCTTGGAAAACCGTCAAGTTCCACTAACTTTTCAAAGTTATAAGTACTATGTCACGGTCACGTATGCCTCTACCATTCAAGTTTTACATCAAGTTTGATACAACTCAATATTTTTTGTCCTATCAATTCATTATTAGTTGTCGCAACCTACTCTTCGGTGAAAGGGCGACGCAGGGCTCGCGGGTGCGTCTTCCAAGAAAGATATACGCGCGGAGTCGCCACCAACATTTATTCGAGGAAAACGTTGAAAAAATCGGAAAAGGCATGGTCTACGAATCTTAAGTGAAAGGTTCGGGAGTTGTATTTACGAATGGGGAAGGTATTAGCACCCCACGCGTCCGTCACAAGGGACGACAGCCTTTAATCAAGTGTGCAAACATGACTTCAATTTGTTTTATTTTCCCTTTTACGTTTTTATGCCTTTTTGTATTTTTTATCTTTTTGTGGTCGACAAGGGTGTTTCCCTTGCTCCTACGTATTCCTTAATTGTGGTAAGGAAATCAGACCTACGTAGTTCTTTGAGAACTAAACATTAGTTAAGTTGTTTTTATCTTTTTTGCAAGATATATTTTGATTGAATAAAAGGTCATTTAAGGCGTTGGACCATTAAACGATCTTTCGATTCTTTTGAAAGGAGAGAAAACATTAAGGCATTGGGCCATTAATGATTTCTTGGTTTTTTTTTTAAAGAAGTGACAAAACTACGTCTTGATTATAGGCTTTTAAAAAAATCCACGTTTAACCAATAAAAGTGGAAAAGACCATTTTAAGGCGTTGGACCTTAAAAATGGCTTTTTTAGGTGATGACAAGAGTTTGATTTATGAATTGATTTTAGCCTTAATTTCACTTGGGTTATTAGTCAATTCGATTAAGAAAGAAAAATCCCAAAGAGAAACGTCCGATTGATTTTTTTGATTATTTTATTAAAAGATATTTTTTTATTATTATATTATTATTTTGCCTCTTTTTTGGTTTTAAACGTGGTTACAGCATGACAAAACGGTCAGATTTCATTTTAACAGAAATTAAAAGATGTTACGATTCAAATGAACGGTGGAAATTTATTTTATTTTTTGATTAGGCGAGAAAATGACTTAAATAAATGACTAAAGCATGTCAAAAGGGGGTACGGAAAGTAAATGAAATGAAAATAAAAGCGCGCGGAATAAGTGGGGACCACTAAGGGCACATAGAATGAATTGAAAAGTTTGATTTCGGGAACTTACCGGTTGAAGACCAAAGAACGACGAAAAATGAACGAAGAACGATGGAAAACCTTCGCGAAATCGCCCACGAAAACGTCTTAGAAGCGTTACGGAAGCACCTCGGCTTAGATTTTCTTCACGGAAACAATTTTTCTCACTAATTTTAAGTGATTCTTAGATACTGGGAGGGTTGAACATTTTTGTTCTGCCCTCCTCCCCCTATTTATAGGGGAAAAGAGGGTGGTGGTTGCCGCCCAACTCACCCAGGCGAGCTGGGTTGCTTCCACCAGAAGGCACCGCCTTCTGGTGGAAGACCCTAGAAGGCCCAAGTGGGCCTGATTTTTATTTGTACCCCCCTATTTACTAAATACACCCCCTGTCCCCTTTTTTGCTGATTCTTTTTCCATAACGTTACGGAACTTTACGAATTACGTAACAATACTTGTTTTCTTTCCGTAATGTCACAAAACCTTACGGATTACACAATCATCCCTTCTTTGGCTTCCGGAATGTTACGAAACTTTACGGATTGCGTCTTAACACGTTCTTTCAACTCCCGACATGTCACAGAACTTCACGGATTGCCTATCGATGGGTGTTAAGTACCTCAAAGTGGTCAAGCGAGGGTCGCATCCCAACAAACAGGTGGTCCCTGGACGAAATTAGGGTATGACAGTTGCCCCTCTTTACTTGTCTTTTATTGGAGATAAAAGGGAAGTAAAGATAAGACACTAATTTTGTTCGAGCGAAACACCATTTGGCCGGTCAATCTCCCCTCCAGCGGAACCTGCAAAAAATTTGAAAATGATCAACACCGAATGACCAACATCATCCTGATACTTCCGAATTCGTTTCCCTTGGTTGACATAAGGCGCAGAATGACCATAATTTGTCTCTGCGTGCCATTGGACACGATCGAGCCTGGATGGAAAGGCGCAAAATGACCATAATTTGTCTCTGTGTGCCATCGGATACGATCGCCTCTCGATGGCGAAAAGGTGTGCGGAATGACCATAATTTGTCTCCGCCCACCACTCGACTCACTGCCCCTAAATGACAAAGGGGGCAGAATGACCATAATTTGTCTCTACGCGTTTATCACTCGACTTGCTACTCCTGAATGACAAAGGGCGCAGAATGACCATAATTTGTCTCTGCGCGTTTATCACTCGACTCGCTGCTCCTGAATGACAAAGGGCGCAGAATGACCATAATTTGTCTCTGTGCGTTTATCAGGCATCGAGTCTTACAGATAGCAAAACGTGCGGATGACCATAATTTGTCTTCGCATGTCATCGGGCACGATCGCCTCTGGATGACAAAAGGGCGCATAATGACCATAATTTGTCTCTGTGTGCCATCAGACACGACTGTGTCTGGATGGCGAAAAGGTGTGCGAAATAACCATAATTTGTCTCCGCATGTCATCGAGCATGATCGCCTCTGGATGACAAAAGGGCGCAGAATGACCATAATTTGTCTCTGTGTGCCATCGGACACGATCGTATCTGGATGGCAAAAGGTGCGGAATGACCATAATTTGTCTCCGCATGTCATCAGGCTCGCCGCCTTTGGATGACAAAAAGGCGCAAAATGACCATAATTTGCCTCTACGTGCCATCGGACACGACTGTGTCTGGATGGCGGAATGACCATAATTTGTTTCCGCATGTCATCGGGCACGATCGGCTCTGGATGACAAAAGGGCACAGAATGACCATAATTTGTCTCTGCATGCCATCGGACCCGATTGTGTCTGAATGGCGAAAAGGTGTGCGGAATGACCATAATTTGTCTCAGCATGTCACACGACCTCAGGGTCAGTATGACAAAGATTGTGGGGCAGCCGACAAAAGCGATGCTCTTGCTCCTACGTATCCTCAATGAGGAACTAAGACCTACGTAGTTCTGGATAACTTGTGAGACCAAAATAGTCTCGGTGTTTTCTTCACTAAAATGCGAACATGCTTTAGTAAAGAGACAAAACTTCCCACTGATCAGAGTAACATATGCTTTTTGGATGAAAAACAATGTGTCTACTAGGGAAGGAGAGCATGTTGATGAAATTTTCTCATAACCATAAATGAGATTTTGGATGTTTAGCATTTCGCTTCTAAATGACCATTTAGAGGAAACACTGGGTTCAACAAAAATAGAAGAAAATCACTCAAAGTGTATCAATCTCGCACAAGTAAGTGTTTCATCCTAATTCCGAACCACATATATGTCATGACTTGGTTTTGCAAATCATTTCCTATCAAATCAAAGATTACATGCGTGATCATGGATCAATAGGACTTTTTCTTGGGAATGGTTTGTTTCTTTGGGAAATTTGGCTTTGAGTGTTCTTGGCCTTTTCCTTTCTTTTCTTGTTTACTTGGTGACAATCCTGTATTGTTCAGATATTGTCTGGTCCAAAGACCTTTCTGGATGTTTCTTCTGTTTTTCTTCCGATCCCTGATCGGGAATTTTCTTTCCTTTTTTGCTTTCTCGCACTCTTTGATTGGGAATTTTCATTTTTTGCTTTCTTCTGATTCTTTTGATCGGGAATTTTCTCCTTTTCTCTTTTTTGTTTTCTTCTGAGGGCAAGGATTATGGTAAGTTGGGATTTTGGCTCAAGGCTTTGTAGAATGGCTGGACATGATATATGTCAGGGTGTTGATCTGGCCAGTGGTTCGGGGATAAAGGGGATGTCCCACATTATTTCCATGACACACATGCAACAATGATGATTAGGAAATTTTATGCAAAACTGGTCATGCATGCACCCATGTGGACACTCAAGCATCAAGTTTTTATGGTCACGTGACACTAGGGCTCAGGATTCATTTTTCCTATTTAAGTCGACCCAGTGTTTCCAAAACATGTTCTTTTATCAATTCGTGCATTCATCCGAGTCTATTTTAGGTGTTCGGGAAAATTTTCACAGCATTCACCCTTCAGGTGTATACACATTTTTCAAAAACTGCTTATGATCATGAATTTTTTCAAAGAAAAGCTGGAAGTTATCTCTTTTTAGAAGCATGTTGGCTTTTTAGCTAGACAACTTATTATTATTTTTTTCTCTTTTTCTTTTTCTTCTTTTTAGTTATTATCATTTGTTCATTTTCTCTCTCTCCTTTTTCTTTTTCTCTCTGAAAAGGTTGTGCGGACGAGGGCGCACACTACCTACTTACATCTAACCACAAGGTAAATGAAAAAAAACCCGCGTGAAATGATAAGTCGTAAAAAATGGTGACGAAATAACTGAGAGTCATAACGCAAAATTCTAACAGAAACAAAAAGTAATGTTAGTAACCATATAGACAAAAACAGAAAATAGTAATGTTAATAGCAATATAGACAATAACAGAAAACAATAATGTCAATAACAAAAGTGCAGTGACCTCGGTCACGTGGCTCCGCTTCCTCCTAAGAAACTGAGCAAGTCAGTCATATCTTCATCCATACGTGCCTCCTCTGCCTCATTGGGGGATCCTGCAGGCTCCTCCCCTTCCTGGGCCTCGGGAGTAGGGCATGCAAAAGGAGCGGAACCCTGCCCCTGCTGACTGAGGCTGAACCGGTAGAGACACTCATGTATCTGCACCTGCCCACGGTGGTTGGCCGCCTGCTGGCGAACCAAGTGCTGTAGATAACGCTCCATGCCTAGTGATCCAGCGGGATCGGCCTGATGAGGTAGTGGCTGAGCATCTGTGGCCTGATGTGCCTCACCCTGCGCCTGCCTAGGCATGCAGTACTTCTTGATGAAGGCCCGAGTGATTGGCGGTCGGATCACCTTACTGGGGGCGACGGGAACCCCGAATGACTGGCAGAGGCTCGTGATCAATGCTGGAAACCCCAGGGCCCTGTTAGACTTATTCGGGTCTAGAGGGTGCCTGGTGGGTGGCATACCTGCAAACAAATAGATGGCATCAGCAATCACCTGGGCCACATGGATGCTCATTTGTGTCAGGATGGCATACACCAACTGACACTTCGGCAGAGGGAGATCGGAGTTATGATCGCTAGGCAAGACATTGCTGAGCAGCAATGTCATCCACGTCTGGGTCAAGGTGGTCATGCTGGTGCGCATGATCCGCACCCGCCTCCATGTAGCGGTCGGGGAAAAATCCTTCCCCGGTGTGCATAACAGCTGGGCAATGGCCTCCTCGTCAAACCCGTCGGCCTTGTTCCTCCTCTGGCTGAACTCGCACTACTGGCCTTCCTCCAAAACTAGCGGGTCACCCAGGAACTGGCTGAGGGCATCTGCGTCAAAGGGAATCCACTAACCTCTCACCCATGAACGCATGTCTCACACTCCCTCCTATGTGGGCCAAGCATTAGCATAAAACTCCAGGACTACCTCAAGGTCAAACTTAGCCATGGGAGTCACCAGCGACGTCCAATGCCTGTGAGCTATCTCCTCCTGAAAATCTGTATACTCATCCTCCTTGAGCTGGACGCGCCTCTCTCTGTGGAACGACCATCCTTTGATGGCCTCGAAGCGCTACTGGTGCTCGGCGCTCCGAAAACGGTGGCTATCAAACTCAGGGGCGGCACTGGACCCTTCCGCCATGGCGTCTCTCCTAGACCTCTTCGTGGAAAGCTTTTCCGGAGCCATTTCTTGTTGGAGTGAGTAGGAGTATCAAAAACAAAAGCAAAATGCAACAAAAGGTGGCTTGGGGGCGCAAAAATGGCAAGTCCCGTAGCTTTGGTGTTTTTGAAAGTGGGGGGGGGGGGGGGAGTTTTGGGTGAAGAAAGCGTACCCCTCCCTCTCTTTTAACCTATCTCGTGCAGGGGGTGCTCGCCCAGGCGAGCTCAGCTCGCCCAGGTGAGCTAACTTGTATATATATATATATATATATTAGAGAAGACACAAGTATGCGCTCTGTACGGGTCGGTGTTCGCTTACTCGAACCCCATTTTAGGTAGATGAGGCATCCGATATTTACTTAAAGACAACAGTAATAATTACTAGGAGTTTAAAGGATACTAGGCTGTCCCCCAGCTGCGCTTTCCACTGGTCCAGTGCTGGGCATGAAATGACGATCTATTGATCGTGGTCCTAGCATCTGCTTATGTCCATCCCTAAGTACCTGAAAGTAGGAAACAACATCGAGCAGGAAACTGTGGCTGTGTTACCGTTTTACCTTGATTGGTTTCTGCCTTTAGATCCATCCTGGCATTTGACCACTGCCTAAGACGATTCTGCTCCTGTCATAAGATAACAAAATATGCATGCGTATGCGTATGCATGAGCATTTTCAAATGCAATAATCCTTTTAGTGAAAGCTGATCAGGTTCAGTTTTAATTAAGCACTTGGGGCATCCCATGGACTGAGCGAAAAGGCTCAGGTTATCAAAACCTGCACATGGTTTAAAGCACAAAGTGAGGACTGAAGCCTCAATCTCATGTTCTCTTCTTTTAAAAGACTGTAACGAGAAATTACAGCGGACAGGAATCCCTGGGGGAAACTAAGAAGGATATACACAAAAATAAAAGAACATGCAGCGACTTCCTCAATTGCCCCAGATCCTAAGCGTAGTATCGCTTGACAAGATCGGAGTTCACAGGTGAAGGTAGCTCCTCGCCATCCATGTTTGTGAGCACTAGGGCTCCTTTGGAGAAAGCCCTTTTTACAACAAAAGGTCCTTCGTAGTTCGGGGCCCACTTCCCTCGACTATCTTTAACATTGTGGGACACCTTTTTCAGCACAAGGTCCCCCTCATGGAACTTGCGCGGGCGCACCTTCTTGTCGAACGCGTTCTTCATCCTTTGTTGATACAGGTGCCCATGGCTCATGGCCGTTAAACGCTTACCTTCAATAAGGTTGAGTTGGTCGTGGCGTGTTTGAGCCCACTCTGACTCTTCTAGGCCCGATTCCGCTAGTATCTTCTGGGAAGGGACCTCTACCTCAAACGAGAGTACCGCTTCCATCCCATAAACCAAGGAGTACGGTGTTGCCCCAGTAGAAGTTCGTACCGAGGTTCGGTACCCATGCAGGGCAAAAGGAAACATCTCATGCCAATCTTTGTACGACACTGTCATCTTCTGAATAATTTTCTTAATATTCTTATTGGCTGCTTCCACGGTTTTGTTCATCTTTGGTTGGTAGGGCGTGGAATTGTGATGTTGGATTTTAAACTCCTCGCACATTTCCCCCATCATCTTGTTATTCAGATTGGTGCCATTGTCAGTGATGATCTTCCTAGGGAGTCCGTACCGACATATCAGCTCCCTCTTTATGAATCTGACCACCACACTCCTCGGACATTGGTGTAGGAAGTCGCTTCGACCCATTTGGTGAAATGATCTATCGCCACGAGAATGAAGCGATGACCTTTCGAAGCCTTGGGTTCGATGGCCCCTATGACGTCTATCCCCCACATGGAAAAAGGCCAAGGGGTGGACATGACATTCAGAGGATGTGGCGGAACATTGACATTGTCCGCGAACGCTTGACATTTATGGCATTTCCTTACATGGGTGCAGCAATCGCTTTCCGTGGTGAGCCAGTAATAACCTACTCTAAGGATCTTCCTGGCCATAGCATGCCCATTGGTGTGCGTTCCAAACGAACCCTCGTGAACTTCCTCGATCATGTGGTTCGCCTCTTTGGCATCCACGCATCACAGGAGGGTCATGTCATGGTTTCTCTTGTATAGTATGCTTCCGCTCATGAAGAAACCAGCTGCCAATCTCCTCAATGTCCTTTTGTCATTGTCGGAAGCCTCCGGTGGGTACTCTTTGCTTTCAACGTATCGCTTGATATCAAAATACCAAGGCTTACCATCCCGTTCTTCTTCCACCTGACAACAATGCGCGGGTCTGCCACGACACCAGAACTCAATGTACGGTAGGTCCCGGAGCGCATCCACCATTTGATTTTCCTCTCGAGGAACGTGATGGAAGGAGATCTCATCAAAGGAACCAGCCAATTCCTTGATACAGGCTTGGTAAGGTATCAACTTGGGCTCTCTAGTTTCCCATTCCCCTCTCAGCTGGTGGATCACCAGTGTTGAGTCCCCGTACACCTTGAGTAGCTTGACATTGGAGTCAATTGCCGCCTGAACGGCCAGGGCACACACTTCATACTCAGCCATGTTGTTGGTGCAATCAAACCCCAGCCTGGCAGTGAAAGGTATACATTGATTGTCCGGAGAGACCAATATTGCTCCAATGCCATGGCCTAGAGCGTTTGACGCTCCATCAAACCACACGATCCACTTGTCCCGGTCCTCGTCTAGCTTTTCCTCAAACAAGGCCATGATGTCCTCATCCGGGAATTCGGGATGCATGGGTTGATAGTCGTTGAGAGGCTACTGAGCCAAATAATCTGCCAAGGCGCTTCCTTTTATCGCCTTTTGGGTGACGTAGACTATGTCGAACTCAGATAGCAAAACCTGCCACCGGGCGATCCGCCCTGTGAGAGCAGGCTTTTCAAAGATGTACTTAACCGGGTCCATCTTGGATATCAACCAGGTGGTATGGCTCAACATGTATTGTCTTAGACGGTGGGACACCCAGACTAAAGCACAACACGTTCTTTCGAGCAGGGAGTAGTTCATTTCATAGGCCGTGAACTTCTTACTCAAATAGTAGACAGCGCGTTCTCTCTTCCCGGACTCGTCATGTTGCCCCAGTATACATCCCATCGATTCGTCCAAAATTGTCATATACAAGATGAGAGGCCTTCCGGGTACCGGCGGCATAAGCACGGGAGGGTTCATGAGATACTGTTTGATCCTTCCAAATGCCTCTTGACAATCCTCATTCCAACAGACAGATTGGTTTTTGCGTAAGAGTTTGAACAATGACTCACAAATAGCGGTGAGCTGTGATATGAATCTAGCAATATAATTCAAACATCCCAGGAAACCTCGGACTTTCCTCTCGGTATGGGGTTCCGGCATCTCAAGGATGGCTTTCACCTTTTTGGGGTCCACCTCTATCCCTTTCTGGCTCACAATGAAACCTAGCAATTTCCCTGATTTGACCCCGAAGGTGCACTTAGCGGGGTTTAACCTCAGTTGATATTTCCTAAGCCTTTCGAACAACTTCCGAAGGTTGACAAGGTGTTCCTCCTCGGTCTTAGACTTGACAATTATGTCGTCCACATAGACCTTGATTTCTCGGTGCATCATATCGTGGAACAAAACCACCATAGCCCGTTGATAAGTTGCCCCGGCGTTCTTGAGTCCAAAGGACATCACCTTATAACAGAACATCCCCCACAGGGTGACAAAGGTAGTCTTTTCCATATCCTCCAGAGCCATCTTTATCTGATTATAACCGGAGAACCCATCCATGAAGGAAAACAAAGCGAAATTGGCCGTATTATCCACGAGGATATCGATGTGCGGCAGAGGAAAATTGTCTTTGGGACTGGCTCGATTCAGGTCCCGATAATCCACACACATTCGCACCTTCCCATCCTTCTTAGGGACTGGTACAATGTTGGCAACCCATTCTGGGTACCGAGCGACAGCCAAAAAACCAACGTCAAATTGTTTCTTTACCTCTTCTTTTATTTTCAAGGATGTCTTGTGCTTTATCCTCCTCAGTTTTTGTTTTACCGGGGAACACTCAGGATTTAGAGGTAATCTGTGCTGTACGATGTCAGAACTCAAACCGGGCACATCTTGGTACGACCAAGCAAAGATGTCTTGGTAGTCTTTTACTAGGGCTATCAATTCTTCACGGATGGGTGCGGTCATACCCATGCCTATCTTTACTTCCTTTTTCCCACTGCCGGTTCCTAAGTCCACTAGTTCTGTCTCTTCTTGATGAGGCCCCATCTCTTGGTCCTCATGGGCGACTATCTTCTCCAACTCTGGGGGGAGTCCCACATCTTCGACCTTTTCACCCTCCGTCTGATATGTTTCTTGCTTGAAATCAATGGTCGGGTCCCATGTATTAGTACCTTTGAGGGACTCATCGTCGGATCTGGCGTTTTAAACGTAAAGAAATAAACATGCAAATGAATGAGAATGGGTAGAGACGTAGGAACAGATGAAGAAAGATCTTTATATTATAAATTCAGGAACAAAAGACATAATGCCTTAACAAAAGGAAACTCTAAAGCCTAGGCCCAACCATAGAGTTCAAAAGCCACAAAGGGTTTCATTATGCTTGTCGTGTAAATGTCCGGGCGCTCCTCCACTCGCCAATTTCCTAGTTGGAAACCAAGAGGGCGTGGTCGTACCAAATCCGACCCACTCGGAGAGTCATCCTCACATATCGCAACGACTTGGCCTTCGTGTCCAAGACCTGCACTTATAAAGCTCCTACTGATGCGGCAGGGCGGGCCCCCTTCGACTTTTCGTCCCAATTGCGAGCCTGGGCTTCCGCTCTTCCTTCCCGCAACACTTTTTCTTATGTCCGCCTGTGTGGGTTTATAGCCTAACCCAAACTTCCCACGGTTTCCTCTGGTGCTTATCAGGCTGGTTCTGCCGCCGTTGTTCTTGCCTAATCTTATTCCGGGCGCGTAACCATTCCCCAACATCACCCGGGCCACCATCATTGCCGTATCGGACAGGCAAGGTTGCCTAGAGAAGGAATCTACAGAGGCAATGCTTACTACCTCAAAAGATTGGAAGGCTGTTTCCAATGACTCCTCCGCGGCTTCCACATATGGCATAGAGGACGGGCAACTCACCAAGATTTCTTCCTCCCCCGACACAATGACCAAATGTCCCTCTACTACGAACTTCAGTTTTTGGTGGAGTGTAGAGGGAACGACTCCCACCGAGTGGATCCACGGGCGTCCCAAAAGACAGTTGTAAATCGGGTTAATATCCATTACTTGGAAGGTAACCTAACAAGTATGGGGGCCTATCTATACAGGGATGTTGATCTCTCCCCTCACCTCTCGGCGGCTGCCGTCGAAGGCACAGACCACCATGGAACTTGGCCTTAGATGGGAAGCGTTAAACGACAATTTCTCCAACGTGCTTTTGGGCATTACGTTTAAACTGGAATCGTTATCGATGAGCACCTTGGCCACAACGTGGTCCACGCATTTGACTGATACATGCAAAGCCCTATTATGCCCTCTCCCCTCGGCAGGGATTTCTTCTTCAGCGAAGGCGAGATAGTTATTGGCAGTGATGTTATTGATGAGTCCTCCAAAGCCTTCTACAGAGATATCTTGGGCTACATGAGCTTCGTTCAAGACCTTTACTAGCAAAGCCCGATGAGGCTCAAAGCTCATGACCAGTTCCAAAAGAGAGACCCTGGCCGGGGTTTTGTTGAGCTGCTCAATGACCTTGAACTCGCTTTACTGAATAATGCGGAGGAACTCGCCTGCCTCCTCTAGCGATACTTCTTTCTTGCCGTAGCCATCCTTTTTCTCCGGAAGACCTTTCACTGGAATATCCTTGCTCGAAGTGGGGATCATTTTGTCATTTTGTCCTTCTGTTATTTTTGCCTTCCCTTTATCGTTTGCGGGTTGTGTCGGCAGGTCAGGGGGTACAAACACGCGACCGCTGCGGGTCACGCCGCTTAGCCCCGTGATATTGGTCACTTTGGCTAACAACGAGCTGATGTCGGTGGCCTCTTCCTTCCTTTTGCTTGGAGGCGCATACCTCCACGGAACTGCGTGGCTGTTTCGGTACAGAAACGGAACAGGTTTAACTACCGAGGGGTGTCGGGGCATTTGGGGAGCTGCGTCTTTGGTGAAATATACCACCAAAGGCTTAGGCCTTCCAAAACTTCTCTCATCTACGGATTGCATACATATATACTGCTCTTCACTCCCCTCATCGCCGACCTCTAGCTGGCCTCGATCTATCATCTGTTGCAAAAGATCCTCCACTGCTAAACATGTTTCCATGTTATGTAGCTCGCCAAGATGCAACAAATAGGAATCCTCTTCATGCCCACCGCGGGGAATTACGCCCCCCCTTTTCTAGGGCCTTGTAGATAAACCTCCTGGGGGTCGTCACGTTCTTCAAAGGCTTGGACCTGCACGGCCTACCCGACTCGACAGCATTAACTGCTCCCCCTCCATGATTGGCGAGTGGGTTCATTTTCACGTTGGGCCGGTTCTCTTGAAACATCAGCCATCCGGCGTCTATCAAATGTTGGACCTTGTATTTAAGGGCCAGACATTTTTCGGTGGAGTGGCCCGGGGTTTTCCCATGGTATGCGCAAGTTGCGTCAGGGTCATACCACTTTGGGAAATGAGGTTGGTAGATCTTCCCAGGAGATATCATATCCATTTGATTGGCGATGAGGGACGGCAAGAGGTCTTCGTACATCATTGGGATCTGGGTGAATTCTAGAATTGGCCTCGGGGGAAAGTTCCTCATCGCGTTGGAACCGGCGCCAAAGTGGGCATTGTCGACCGGGCGAGTCGTGGTTGAATTGGAAGAGTTCCTGGCACGAGCTGAGAAGCTCGGGTGATGTTGCGCGTACTGATGGGTACCATGAGAGGTCTGCGGTGGCTTGACCCATGCGAACGCCGAAGTGACGGCATGGGTATCTCCTTCCTTCCTTTTTGCCCCAGTTGTTCCGATCCTCCTAGCATTGATACTTGTGGAGGAGATGTAATCGAACTTCCCTCTCTTCAAACCTACTTCGATTCTCTCCCCGGTGAATACCAAGTCCGTGAAGCTGGAAGGCATGTAGCCTACCAACTTCTCATAGTAAAACACTGGCAAGGTGTCCACCATCATGGTAATCATCTTCCTTTCGACCATGGGAGGGGCCACTTGTGCTGCCAGGTCCCTCCACCGCTGGGCGTACTCTTTAAAGGTCTCAAATTCCTTCTTAACCATGTTCTGCAACTAAGTGTGATTGGGAGCCATATCGGAATTGTACTGATATTGCCTAAGGAAAGCAGTGATCAGATCCTTCCAAGTACGGATGCGGGAAGCTTCTAGATTAGTGTACCAAATGACCGTGGCTCCTCCCATGGTAGAAAGAGAGATGATCACCATGATGGTAGACACTCTGCCAGTGTTCTACTATGAGAAGCTAGTAGGTTACATGCCGTCCAGCTTCGCGGACCTAGTGTTCGCCGGGGAAAGAATCGAGGTAGGGTTGAAAAGAGGAAAGTTCGATTACGTTTCCTCCACGAGTGCGAATGCCAAAAGAATCGGGACAACGGGGGCAAAAAGGAAGGAAGGAGATGCCCGTGCCGTCTCTTCAACACCCGCGTGGGTCAAACCCCCGCAGACACCTCATGGTACCCATCAGTACGCGCAACATCACCCGAGCTTCTCGGCTCATACCGGGAATGATGCAATCCTACCCCGCAAGGGCATTGGCTAGAAGACTCCAAGTAGATTGGGCTAGAGATCCAAGGAAAGGCCCTAGGGTTCTCATGAGCCTTAGGGTAGATTTCGAGCCCATGGGCTAAGTATGAGCCCGCTTATCTTTGTAAATATTAGAATAGGTTTTTCCTTCGTCTAGGCCTTGTATTTTGGCCATTCTAGTAGTATAGGGTTTTAGCCTTGTATTTCGGGGAATTTTGAGTTGTCTTTGTAATAAGGACTTTTTTTTGTTATTTTCATGTTTTTTCTCATGGGGGTGAGCTTAGCTATTATAGGGGGTGTGTAGCTAAGCTCTAGCTTCTCATCTCAAGGAGGTGAGCTTAGCTATTAGAGAGGTATGTGTAGCTAAGCTTTAGCTTCTTTAGGAATCTTCTTAAGGAAGCTTCTCAAGGAGGTGAGCTTAGTTATGAGAGGGGTGTGTGTAGCTAAGCTCTAGCTTCTCAAGAAAGTTTTCTCAAAGAAGCTTCTCAAGGAAGTTTTCTCAAGAAAGCTTCTCAAGGAAGCTACCTAGTCTATAAATAGAAGCATGTGTAACACTTGTTGTAACTTTGATGAATGAGAGTCTTGTGAGACACAACTCAAAGTTCAACTTCTCTCCCTTTTTCTTCCTTCAATTTCGTGCTCCCCCCTCTCTCTTTCTCTCCCTCTTTCTTTTCCTCCATTGAAGCATCCTTCCAAGCTTCTTATCCAAGGCTCATCTTGGTGGTGAAGCTCTTTTTTTCCATGGCTTATTCCTTAATGGATGGCGCCTCCTCTCACCTCTTCTCCTTTGTCTTCCGCTGCATCTCCATGGTGAAAAATCACCATTGAAGGACCTCATTGAAGCTCAAAGATCCAGCCTCCATAGAAGCTCCACAAGCAAGCTTCCATCAAGTCCTCTCACCTCTTCTCCTTTGTCTTCCGCTGCATCTCCATGGTGAAAAATCACCATTGAAGGACCTCATTGAAGCTCAAAGATCCAGCCTCCATAGAAGCTCCACAAGCAAGCTTCCATCAAGAAGATTCCTAAAGAAGCTAAAGCTTAGCTACACATACCTCTCTAATAGCTAAGCTCACCTCCTTCAGATGAGAAGCTAGAGCTTAGCTACACACCCCCTAAATAGCTAAGCTCACCCCCATGAGAAAAAACATGAAAATAACAAAAAAAAAGTCCTTATTACAAAGACAACTCAAAATGCCCCGAAATACAAGGCTAAAACCCTATACTACTAGAATGGCCAAAATACAAGGCCTAGACGAAGGAAAAACCTATTCTAATATTTACAAAGATAAGCGGGCTCATACTTAGCCCATGGGCTCGAAATCTACCCTAAGGCTCATGAGAACCCTAGGGCCTTTCCTTGGATCTCTAGCCCAATCTACTTGGAGTCTTCTAGCCAATGCCCTTGCGGGGTAGGATTGCATCAGGGAATGCCTCTAGTTCAGCACCTGTGCAGCCTAAGGCACCCACCCAGAGGGAAGCTCCCCAAGTTCCAACTCTGAACACAACTCGCTCGGCCGGTAATTCCAACGCAACAAGGAACTTCCCTCCGAGGCCATTTCAAGAATTCACCCCACTCCCAATGACGTACGAAGACCTCTTACCGTCCCTCATTGCCAACCATTTGGCCGTGGTAACTCCCGGAAAGGTCCTCCAACCCCCTTTCCCAAAGTGGTATGACCCTAACGCAACTTGCAAGTACCATGGGGGTGTCCCGGGGCATTCCATTGAAAAATGCTTGGCCCTTAAATACAAGGTCCAACATTTGATAGATGCTAGATGGCTGACTTTCCAAGAGGATCGGCCCAATGTGAGAACCAACCCGCTCGCCAATCATGGAGGGGGAGCGGTTAACGCCGTTGAGTCCGATAGGCCGCGCAGGTCTAAACCTTTAAAGGATGTGGCAACCCCTAGGAGGTTTATCTTTGAGGCCCTACAAAAGGGAGGTGTGATTCCCCATAGTGGGCGTAAGGAGGATTCCTGTTTGTTGCATTCCGGCGAGCTGCATGACATGGAAACGTGTTTGGGAGTAGAGGAATTGTTACAGCGGATGATAGATCAAGGTCGACTGAAAGTTGGCAGTGAAGGAAGAGAAGAGCAGCATGTATGCATGCAGTCCACGGATGGGAGCAGTGTTGCGAAGCCCAAACCCTTGGTGATATACTTCACCAAGGGCACAGCTTCGCAAAAACCCGGACACCCCTTAGCAGCTAAACCTGCTCCTTTCCCATACCAAAATAGCCACGCAGTCCCATGGAGATATACACCTCCAAGGGAGAAGGAAGAAGAAGCCACCGATGTTAGCTCGTTGTCGGCTAAGGTAACAAATATCACGGGACTGAGTGGTGTGACCCGTAGCGGTCGTGTGTTTGCGCCTCCGGACCTACCACTCCAACCCGCGAACGTCAAGGGGAAAGGAAAAGTGGTGGAGGAACAAGATGGTGGAGCACCCCACGCTTCGAATAAAGATATTCCGGCGAAAGGTTTTCCGGAGAAAAAGGATGGTAAAAAGGAGGTGTCGCTAGAGGAAGCCAGTGAGTTCCTCCGTATAATTCAGCAGAGCGAGTTCAAGGTTATCGAACAGCTCAACAAAACTCCGGCCAGGGTCTCGCTGTTGGAGTTACTCATGAGCTCCGAGCCTCATCGGGCTCTGCTAATAAAAGTTCTGAACGAGGCCCATGTGGCCCAAGACATCTCGGTAGAAGGTTTCGGAGGGCTGGTCAATAATATCACTGCCAACAACTATCTCGCCTTCGCCGAAGAAGAAATCCCCGCCGAGGGGAGAGGGCATAATAAAGCTTTGCACGTATCAGTCAAGTGTATGGACCATATCGTAGCCAAAGTGCTCATCGATAATGGTTCCAGTTTAAACGTGATGCCTAAGAGCACTTTGGAGAAATTACCATTCAATGCCTCTTTCTTAAAGCCGAGTTCAATGGTGGTTCGTGCCTTCGACGGCACCCGCCGAGAGGTTAGGGGAGAGATCGATCTCCCAGTACAGATAGGCCCTCACACCTGTCAAGTTACTTTCCAAATAATGGATATTAACCCCCCCTACAGCTGTCTGTTGGGGCGCCCGTGGATCCACTCAGTGGGAGTTGTTCCCTCTACACTCCACCAAAAGTTGAAATTCGTAGTGGAAGGGCATCTGGTCATCGTATCAGGCGAGGAAGACATCTTGGTGAGCTGCCCATCCTCTATGCCTTATGTGGAAGCCGCAGAGGAGTCATTAGAAACCGCTTTCTAGTCTTTTGAGGTGGTAAGCATTTCCTCCATGGACTCCTTCTTTGGGCAAGCTTGCCTGTCCGATGCAGCAGTAATGATGGCCCGAGTTATGTTGGGGAACGGTTACGAACCCGGAATGGGTTTAGGCAAAGACAATGGCGGCATAACTAGCCTGATAAATGCCAAAGGAAATCGTGGGAAGTATGGTTTAGGCTATAAGCCCACTCAGGCAGATGTAAAGAGAAGCATCGCGGGAAGGAAGGGCGGTGGTCAAAGCTCGCGGTTGAGACAAGAAAGTGAAGGAAGCCCGCCCTGCCACATAAGTAGAAGCTTTATAAGCGCGGGTCTGGGAGACGAAGGTCAAGTGGTCGCAATATACGAAGATGATGTTCCGAGTACATTGGATTTGGTACGACCTTGCCCTCCTGATTTCCAGCTGGGGAATTGGCGAGTGGAGGAACGCCCCGACATTTACGCAGCGAGCATAATGTAAACCTTTACGGTTTTAAAAGCTCTATAGTTGGGCCTAGGCTTTAGAGTTTTTCTTTTGGTTAAGGCTTTGTGTATTTTGTTTTTAAAATTTATAATACAAGGATCTTTCTTCATCTGTTCCTACGTCTCTACCCATTCTCATCCATTTGCATGTTTACTTCTTTTCTGAAACGGCAGATCCGATGACGAGTCCCCCGAAGGTACTAATACCTGGGACCCGCCTATCAACTTCGAGCAAGAAACGAATCAAACGGAAGATGAAGGGAACGAGGATGTGGGACTTCCCCTAGAATTAGAAAGGATGGTCGCCCATGAGGACCAAGAAATGGGGCCTCATCAAGAAGAAACAGAATTAGTAGACTTGGGAATTGGCAGTGGAAAAAGGGAAGTAAAGATAGGCACAGGTATTATCGCACCTATCCGTGAAGAATTAATAATCCTGCTAAGGGACTACCAAGACATCTTTGCTTGGTCATACCAAGATATGCCCGGTTTGAGTTCAGACATTGTACAGCGTCGATTACCTCTAAATCCCGAGTGTTCCCCGGTAAAGCAGAAACTGAGAAGGATGAAGCCCGAAACATCCTTGAAGATAAAAGAAGAAGTGAAGAAGCAATTTGACGCTGGTTTTCTGGCCGTCGCTCGGTATCCAGAATGGGTTGCCAACATTGTACCGGTCCCTAAGAAAGATGGGAAAGTACGAATGTGTGTGGATTATCGGGACCTGAATCGGGCCAGTCCCAAGGACAATTTTCCTTTGCTTCACATCGATATCCTCGTGGATAACACGACCAATTTCTCTTTATTTTCCTTCATGGACGGTTTCTCCGGTTACAATCAGATAAAGATGGCGCCAGAGGATATGGAAAAGACTACCTTCGTCACCCTGTGGGGGACGTTCTGTTACAAGGTGATGTCCTTTGGACTCAAGAATGCCGGGGCAACTTATCAACGGGCCATGGTAGCTTTGTTCCATGATATGATGCATCAAGAGATCGAGGTCTACGTGGACGACATAATTGCTAAATCTAAATCCGAGGAAGAGCACCTTGTCAACCTGCGGAAGTTGTTCGAAAGGCTTAAGAAATATCAATTAAGGTTGAACCCCGCCAAGTGTACCTTTGGGGTCAAATCAGGGAAATTGCTTGGTTTCATCGTGAGCCAGAAAGGAATAGAGGTAGACCCCAAAAAGGTGAAGGCCATCCTTGAGATGCCAGAACCCCGTACTGAGAGGCAAGTCCGGGGCTTCCTGGGACGCTTGAATTATATTGCTAGATTCATATCGCAGCTCACCGCCATTTGTGAGCCGTTGTTCAAGCTCTTACGCAAAAATCAAACTGATCGCTGGAATGAGGATTGCCAAGAGGCTTTTGGAAGGATCAAGAAGTGCCTTATGAATCCTCCCGTGCTTATGCCACCAGTACCTGGAAGGCCTCTCATCTTGTACATGACAATCTTAGACGAGTCAATGGGGTGTGTGCTGGGGCAACATGACGAATCCGGAAAGAAAGAGCGCGCTGTTTACTACCTAAGTAAGAAGTTCACGACCTGTGAAATGAATTACTCCTTGCTCGAAAGAACGTGTTGTGCTTTAGTATGGGCATCCCATCGCCTAAGGCAGTACATGCTGAGCCATACTACCTGGTTGATATCCAAGATGGACCCGGTTAAGTACATCTTTGAAAAGCCAGCTCTCACAGGACGAATCGCCCGGTGGCAAGTCCTGCTATCCGAGTTTGATATAGTTTACGTCACCCAAAAGGCGATAAAAGGAAGCGCCTTAGTAGATTATTTGGCTCAACAGCCTCTTAACGACTATCAGCCCATGCATCCTGAATTCCCGGATGAGGACATCATGGCCTTGTTTGAGGAAAAATTGGACGAAGATCGGGACAAATGGACCGTATGGTTTGATGGAGCGTCAAACATTCTAGGCCATGGCGTTGGGGCAGTATTGGTCTCTCCGGACAATCAATGTGTACCTTTCACAGCCAGGCTAGGATTCGACTGCACCAACAACATGGCCGAATATGAAGCATGTGCCCTGGCCGTCCAGGCAGCGATTGACTCCAATGTCAAACTACTCAAGGTGTACGGCGACTCAGCGTTGGTAATCCATCAGCTGAGAGGGGAATGGGAAACTAGAGATCCCATGCTGATACCCTACAAAGCCTATATCAAGGAATTGGCTAAGACCTTTGATGAGATCTCCTTCCATCATGTTCCCTGCGAGGAAAATCAAATGGAGGATGCGCTTGCTACTTTGGCATCTATGTTCCAGCTAACGCCGCACGGGGATCTACCCTACATTGAATTTTGGTGTCGTGGCAAACCCGCGCATTGTTGCCAAGTAGAAAAGGAACAGGACGGAAAGCCTTGGTATTTCGACATCAAGCGATATGTCGTAAGCAAAGAATACCCGCCAGAGATTGCCGACAATGATAAGAGGACATTGAGAAGGTTGGCAGCCGGTTTCTTCATGAGCGGAAGCATACTGTATAAGAGAAATCACGACATGACACTCCTGCGGTGTGTGGATGCCAGGGAGGCAAATCACATGATCGAGGAAGTCCATGAGGGCTCGTTTGGAACGCACGCCAACGGGCATGCTATGGCCAGGAAGATCCTAAGAGCAGGTTATTACTGGCTTACCATGGAAAGTGATTGTTATGTCCATGTGAGGAAATGCCACAAATGTCAAGCGTTCGCAGATAATGTCAATGCTCCACCACATCCTATGAATGTCATGTCCGCCCCTTGGCCTTTCTCCATGTGGGGAATAGATGTCATCGGGGCCATTGAGCCCAAGGCCTCGAATGGTCATCGCTTCATCCTCGTAGCGATAGATTATTTTACCAAGTGGGTCGAGGCGGCCTCCTATACCAATGTCAACGAGGGGTGTGGTGGTCAGGTTCATTAAGAAAGAGATCATCTGCCGATATGGTTTGCCAAGGAAGATTATCACGGACAACGGCACCAACCTGAATAACAAGATGATGGGGGAAATGTGCGAGGAGTTTAAAATCCAGCATCACAATTCCACACCCTACCGGCCAAAGATGAATGGAGCCGTGGAAGCGGCCAATAAGAATATCAAAATGATTATCCAAAAGATGACCGTGTCATACAGAGATTGCCACGAAATGCTCCCATTCGCGTTACACGGTTATCGAACTTCAGTACGAACGTCAACTGGGGCAACCCCGTTCTCATTAGTATATGGGATGGAGGCTGTGCTACCGTTTGAGGTAGAAGTCCCGTCAGTAAGGATCTTGGCAGAATCCGGATTAAAGGAATCAAAGTGGGCTCAAACGCGCTATGACCAGCTCAACCTCATTGAGGGTAAGCGCTTAACGACCATGAGTCATGGGCGCTTGTACCAGCAAAGAATGAAGAGTGCATTCGACAAGAAGGTACGCTTGCGCAAGTTCCATGAGGGAGACCTTGTGCTAAAGAAAATGTCCCATGCTGTCAAGGACAATCGAGGAAAATGGGCCCCAAACTACGAAGGGCCTTTTGTTGTGAAGAGGGCTTTTTCCGGAGGAGCCCTGGTGCTTACCAACATGGATGGCGAAGAGCTACCTTCACCCGTGAATTCTGATGTCGTCAAGCGATATTATGCTTTGAATCTGGGGCAATTAAGGATGTCGTTGCATGTTCTTTATCTTTATGTGTTTTCTGGATTTCCCCTAGGGATTCCCCGTCTACTGTATCTCTCGTTACAATCTTTCAAAGAAATGAACGTGGATTCGAGGCTTTAGTCCTCACGTTGGTTTCAAACCTTGCGCTAATTTGTGATCACCTGAGCCCTTCCGCTCAGTTCATGGGATGCCCCAAGCGCTTAATTAAAATTGAACCTAAACCAACTTTCACTAAAATTTGCTGCGTTTGAAAACATTCATGCATACGCATACGCATGCATATTGTTGTGGTAAAACAGGGGCAGGATCATCTTGAGCTACCTTCTGGGGTGGGGACAAAACATGAACAGCAGAAACCAATCAAGGTAAGACAACGACGCGGTCAAGATTGGCCATACCTGGTTGTTTATTACTTGCAGGTACTTAGGAACGGATGCAAGTGGGGATGGGGTCACAACCGACCGATTGTTGCCCCTTCTCTGCGCTAAACAAGCAGAGAACGCCGCGCAAGGCAGCCCAGTATCCTTTGGATTCGCAGTATTTTACTACCATTGTTAGTTTTTAGTAATTAACGCCTAATTCTAACTTGAGTAGGCTCAAATAGGCAAAACACTAACCCATAAGGAAGGAGGGGACATGGTTAATGTTCCTCTCAAAAAAAAAAAAGTGTAGGTTAGCTCGCCTGGGCGAGCAACCCCTGCACCAAAATATAAAAGTGACGAAAGGGGGGGACGTTTTTGCATTCAAAAACTTCTTTTCCCCCCTTCAAAAGCCATACCCACGGAATTTACGAGTTTGCAGCCCTAGGATCTCTACTTTTCGCATTCTTCGATTCCGTTTTGCGCTTTTATTCATCACCAACAAGTAAGTATTCCATCCTTAAGCTTTCTAGCTTTTCCTTGGTGTATTTTGATCTCCTTTTGGTGCTCTAAATTGTGGGAATGTGCTCAAATATGTGGGGCAATTTTGGTTTGTTTTCTTGCTTGATTGGGTTGAATTGGGGGTTTGTATGAGATGGCCCTAGGCCTATAATGCATTTTGAAGCAATGGGACATGCCACATTGTCCCCGTTCTCTTGCTATTGATGCCTAAACGCGCGCCCACCAAGTGTTCGGTGAAATGCCTCAATGGCATTAGCGCGTGATTTTCGTAGGGAAACAACCCATGGGGCATTTTGGTTTGCACATATTTTCTATTTTTTGGGACATGCATTCAGTTCCGAAAGGGCTAGAGTAATTGCCCCACATATATCCTAGGCCTAGGAACCAAAGTTTTTATGCAAAAGAACACAAGAGGGGGTGCATATTGGGTAAAGTTACCCTTTTTGGCCAGCAATCAGCTATGAGCCACGCTACAATAATTTCCCTACGCCTAGATGTTTAGGAATTTTGCTCATCATAAATGTGTAGGTTTAGAATAGGTAGCAAAATACCTTTGGCAATTTACACTTTGGGTGTGGTAGCAAAATACTTGGATGTATGTACATGTAATTTTTGGTAGTCAAAATGTCTCACAAAAAATATATATATGTTGCATGTTATGTAAAGAAAATACCTTACAAAAATACCTTTTAATTTGAATACAATTTTAGTCAGCAAAAGGAAATATACTTGAATTTGCATGCGGCTTTAGGTAGCAAAAACACTTGAATAAAGCATGAAATGTAGCACCTTATTGTGTAGATAGCCAAGATTCATCACAAAGTTTGTATATGCATAGGTATTAGAAATACCAGAATGTGCACGTGTGCAATTTTTGGTAGCCAAGATGCTTTGAGTATGCATGTATGTAAATTTAGCCAAGGAAGTGCATGTGATGTAGGTAGCAAATACACCTTGGAAGTACATATAAATAATCTAGGTAACGAAGGTGCCTTGATTGTGCATGGGTGCATTTTTTTTAGTTAGAAGAATATCTTGTGCGAGTGAATGTTCGTAAGCAAGTATGTGCATGAGTTTGCTCTAAATTTACATTGATGTTTGTGTTTATTGGAGGAGGTTGTATGCCATTTTTGTTTTAAGAGTAGCATTTCTTGGTAAAACTAACTTTCCAAATGTTTGCCTTCGCAGAAAATGGCCCCGAGGAAGCTTGCCTCAAAGAGGTCCAGGAAGGACAAGGCGGCCGAAGGAACTAGTTCCGCTCCTGAGTATGACAGTCACCGCTTTAGGAGCGCTGTACACCAGCAGCGCTTCGAGGCCATCAAGGGATGGTCATTTCTCCAGGAGCGACGCGTCCAGCTCAGGTGATGAGGACATGACCAAGAGCAAGGGCAAGGATCCACTTGAAGGACTTGGAGGACCTATGACAAGGGCTAGAGCAAGGAAAGCCAAGGAAGCTCTTCAACAAGTGCTGTCCATACTATTTGAATACAAGCCCAAGTTTCAAGGAGAAAAGTCCAAGGTTGTGAGTTGTATCATGGCCCAAATGGAGGAGGACTAAATGACACCACCTTGTCTCAATTTTAGAGTGTTTAGTTTGTCTAAATAATGGCCCAATCCTTGTAAAGTTGGCTGACCAAAAATATGTTTTGGGTTAATCAACTAAAAGGGCTTTAGTTAGGTTTAGTTCAAGTTGTAATAAGGGCCCAATTGGCAACCTAGGCATCAGCCTTTTGGGAGACCAAATGGTGGCTGACTTGTTGGCTGTTGGGGGTGACTTTTGGTTGCCACAATTTCAGTTACACTCAGCCATTAAGTTTTTTTTAATTCCCTAGGTTAATGGCATTAAGTTATTTTAATTCTAGGTTAGTGGGTCATTACTAAAATCTGCTGTAAAGCTTCTATATAAGCTGAACCATTTTATCAGTAAACACAAGTTGAGTTTTATTCAGAAAATTAGAGTTTATCTCTTTTATCTTAGTGAGAGTGATTCTCCTAAATTCTTGAGTGATTCAAGAACACTCTGGCTGTATCAAAGGACTTTCACAACCTTTGTGTGTTGCCCTCGCTGGAAAGAGTGATTCTTTCCTTCCTTTCATCTTCACCCTTGTTCTTTCAAACCACAATTCCAGAAAATCCACCTCTGCCCCGAATTATCTAGTGGCCATAACTCCCATTTTACGCACTCAAATTAAGTGATTCTTGAGGCTAAATTGAATTTCAAAACGAGACCTTTCACCTTGTTTTGGAATCACCTCATTTGGATCCCTGTAGCTTCAGTTATTGCCATTTCTATATTTCTGTCCAGCCACCACTTAACCTACGTTTTACCATCCCATTCATTCATTTTATTCCAAGAACCACCTTATTAAGACCCACGAAATTAACCACCTTATTTTCCATCCTTTCCTTAATCAATTTCCGCATTTTCCATCAAGGTTTAATCCTAGACGATCCTAAGTCAGCTCTTGTGCCATCAGGGTTCATATCATTTGGTATCAGAGCTCCGGTTCTAGGATCAACACTTCCTTTGCTGGAAATATTGGGTAACATCCTTCTTTATTCTCTTTGCCATTTATATTACCTTCTTATTCATATTTTTAGGCTGAACCATTGCAAAAGTTAAGCCTTTTGATCTCTTTGTTGTAAAAAAAAAAAAAAAAAAGAAGCAGAATTTCGTATAAGCAAAATTAAAAAAAAAAATTGGGCTGAATGGTTCATGCTTGAAGAACTTTAAAACAAAAAACCTCTTTAAGGTAATATATTGGTTGCATGAAGGATTGTTACTTGAATTCCTAAATTCTGAATTTTATTTCCTTCATTTGTGCCTAAAAACATTGTTAGCCTTTTTCTTGGTTAACCTTTTCCTTGTCTCTCTAGCCTTACCTTACACATATTGGTGAATTGTTCTTTGTTGTGGCCATAATCTCTTGAATTGCCTAAGAACTCAAGGGGAATTAGAGTGGTAAAAGGCAAGAGTGTTTCATTAGAGAAAAGCCATAATTGTGTGATACACTTGAGTGGGTGAGGTATTCAAACAGCAACTATAATTGTCTTGTTACGTTTGATTTGTTTGTTTGAGATGTCAGGTACTAATCCTAATGATGGAGTGGGGCTTTCGCAATTCCAAATGCAAGCTTTGATGCAACATTTGGAGAGGTTAATGAAACAACGAGATGATGCACTCCATGAGAGGTTGGATCAAATGGAGAATAGAGATCATAATGAAGAAGAAAGGAGGAGAAGAGGGAATGATGGTGTTCCTAGACAAAACCGAATTGATGGTATTAAACTCAACATTCCTCCATTTAAAGGAAAGAATGATCCGGAGGCCTACTTGGAGTGGGAGATGAAAATAGAGCATGTATTCTCATGCAACAACTATGAGGAGGACAAAAAGGTGAAGCTTGCCGCCACGGAATTTTCCGACTATGCCCTTGTGTGGTGGAACAAGCTACAAAAGGAGAGAGCAAGAAATGAAGAGCCAATGGTTGATACATGGACGGAGATGAAAAAGATCATGAGGAAGCAATATGTGCCGGCTAGTTACTCAAGGGACTTGAAATTCAAGCTCCAAAAACTAACCCAAGGCAACAAGGGGGTTGAGGAGTATTTCAAGGAAATGGATGTGCTCATGATTCAAGCAAATATTGAAGAAGATGAGGAGGTAACTATGGCTCGATTTCTTAATGGTTTGACTAATGATATCCGTGATATTGTTGAGCTGCAGGAGTTTGTTGAAATGGATGATTTGCTTCACAAAGCAATCCAAGTAGAGCAACAATTAAAAAGGAAAGGAGTGGCTAAGAGGAGTTTTACCAACTTTGGTTCTTCTAGTTGGAAAGATAAAGGTAAGAAAGATGGGGCTGCTACTTCTAGTAGTTCCACACCTATCCCATCAAAAACTCGCTCAAAGTCCCAAGAGGAACCCTCTAAAAGGAGTAGAGATGTGAAGTGTTTCAAGTGCCAAGGCCTAGGACACTATGCTTATGAGTGCCCTAACAAAAGGTCCATGGTTCTTAGAGATGGAGAATATATAAGTGAATCTGATGTTGAAGAGGAAGAGGAGAGTGAGTACGTAGAGGAAGAGGAGACTCCGGAGGGAGATTTGTTGATGATTAGGCGGTTACTTGGTGGTCAATTGAAGCATGAGGAGGAGAGCCAAAGAGAAAACATCTTTCACACTAGATGTTTAATCAATGGCAAGGTGTGCATGGTGATCATTGATGGAGGTAGTTGCACCAATGTGGCTAGTGCTAGATTAGTGTCAAAGCTATATTTAGCTACTAAACCACATCCTAGGCCATACAAACTTCAATGGCTTAGTAAGGATGGGGAGGTGCAAGTGAGGCAGCAAGTGGAAGTGGACGTTTCCATTGGGAAATACAATGATAAGGTACTTTGTGATGTTGTTCCTATGGAGGCCAGTCACTTACTTTTGGGGAGACCATGGCAATTTGATAAAAGAGCCAATCATGACGGTTACACCAACAAGATCTCTTTCATGCACCAAGACAAAAAGATTGTGCTCAAGCCATTGAGTCCACAAGAAGTGTGTGAGGATCAAAAGAAAATGAGAGAAAAACTTCTTCAAGAGAAAAGAGAAAAAGAAAAAGTGAGCAAAACACTTGAGAGTGAGAAAAAGAGGGAAACACTTGAGAGGAAAAAGAGTGAAAAAAAGAAGAGTGAAACTTGAGGCTGGAAAGAGTGATTCTTTCCTTCCTTTCATCTTCACCCTTGTTCTTTCAAACCACAATTCCAGAAAATCCACCTCTGCCCAGAATTATCTAGTGGCCATAACTCCCATTTTACGCACTCAAATTAAGTGATTCTTGAGGCTAAATTGAATTTCAAAACGAGACCTTTCACCTCGTTTTGGAATCACCTCATTTGGATCCCTGTAGCTTCAGTTATTGCCATTTCTATATTTCTGTCCAGCCACCACTTAACCTACGTTTTACCATCCCATTCATTCATTTTATTCCAAGAACCACCTTATTAAGACCCACGAAATTAACCACCTTATTTTCCATCCTTTCCTTAATCAATTTCCGCATTTTCCATCAAGGTTTAATCCTAGACGATCCTAAGTCAGCCCTTGTGCCATCAGGGTTCATATCATCAGGGATGACGAGTATACTGATTTCCAGGAGGAGACAGGTCGCCGGCGGTGGGCATCACTGGTTACCCCCATGGCCAAGTTCGATCCAGAAGTAGTCCTTGAGTTTTATGCCAATGCTTGGCCAACAGAGGAGGGCGTGCGTGACATGAGGTCCTGGGTGAGGGGTTAGTGGATCCCGTTTGATGCAGATGCTATCGGCCTGCTCCTGGGATATCCGTTGGTGCTGGAAGAGGGCCAGGAGTGCGAGTATGGCCAGAGGAGGAACCGGTCTGATGGGTTCGATGAGGAGGCCATCACCCAGTTGCTATGTATACCGAGGCAGGATTTTGCCCGGACTGCTGCAGGGAGGCGAGTGCGAATTATGCGCACCAACATGACCACCCTGACTCAGATATGGATGACTTTGCTGCTCAGCAACATCCTGCCCACCGACCATAATTCTGACCTCCCCCTGCCGAAGTGTCAGCTGGTGTACGCCATCCTGACGCGGATGAGCATCCATGTGGCTCAGTTAATCGCTGATGCCATCTATATTTTTGCAGGTATGGCACCTACCAGGCACCCTTTGGATCCAGATAAGTCCAACAGGGCCTTGGGATTTCCCGCGCTGATCACAGGACTCTGCCAGTCGTTCGGAGTCCCCGTGGCACCTACCAAGGTGATTCGGCCGCCCATCACCCGGGCTTTTATTGAGAAGTACTGCACCCAGAGACAGGCTCAGGGGGATGCTCCACAGGCCGCGGGCGCGCCACCACCACCTCATCAGGCTGGCCCGGCTGGGTCATTTGACACGGAGCAGTATTTACGGCATTTGGTTCGCCAGCAGGCGGCCAACCACCGGGCACATGTACAGACCCATGATTGTCTGTACTAGCTGAGCCTCAGCATGCAGAGCCAGGGCTTCGCTTTTTTTTCATGCCCTACTCCAGACCAGTTCAGGGCAGAGGTCGCATGGCCCGGGGATTGGCCCGAGGCCCAAGCAGGAGAGGCGCCCCCAGAAGCTCCCGGCGATGGAGAGGAGGCCCACGAGGACGAGGAGATGGCCGATTTGCTTGACTTCTTGGGAGGGAGTGGAGCTACATGACTGGGAGATCCCCAGATTCATGTTTTCTTTCATATTTCTTTTATCATTTTTATGTTATGTTTTGACTTGAGAGACTAATGTTTGTTTTTGTTGTTTCGATTGTCATTTGTACAGCGCATACATTTTTGTTTGGATTGTTGCGTTATTGTTTATATCATTACTATCAATGATGTTTGAAATTCTGGAACCGTGTAGAGTTCTTCGTTTAGGAACATCGTCCAAAAAAAATAATAATAAAACAAACAAAAAACAAAAAATAAAAAAAAAAATAAAAAAAAAAGAGCAAATAAGAAAAGAAGAGAGCAAGTAAGGGAAAAGAGAGCAAGTAAGAAAAAAGAGAGGAAAAAGGAAAAGGAAAATAAGTTGTTTAGCTGAAAAACCGACATGCTTTTGAAAAGAGATGACTTCCAACTTTTCTTTGAAAAAAATCACTGATCATAACTAGTTTTTGAAAAAATGTGTGTACACCTGAAGGGTGAATGCTGTGAAAATTTTCCCGGACGCCCGAAATGGACTCGAATGAATGCACAAATTGATAAAAGAACATATTTTGGAAACATTGGGTTGACTAAAATAGAGGAAATGAATCCTGAGCCCTAGCATCACATGACCATAAAAATTTGACACTTGAGTGTCCACATAGGTGCATGCATGACCAGTTTTGCATAAAATTTCCAAATCATCATCTTTGCATTTGTGTCATGGAAATAATGTGGGGCATCCCTTTTATCCTTGAACCAAACCAAACCCTGACATGTATCATGTCTAGCCATTCTACAAGTCTTGAGCCGAAATCCTGACTCACCATAAACCTTGACCCAGGGTGAGAATGTCAATCCTTACCCTCGGAAAAAAAAAAGGAAAGAAGGAAAATTTCCAATCAAAGAAAGCAAAAAAAAAGGAAAGAAGAAAATTTCCAATCAAAGAGAAAGCAAAAAAAAGGAAAGAAGGAAAATTTCCAATCAAAGAGAAAGAAAAGAAGGAATTCCCAATCAAAGAGTGGGAGAAAGCAAAAAGAAAAGAGAGGAAATTCCCAATCAAAGAATGGGAGAAAGAAAAAAAAAAGGGAAGAAGAAGAAGGAAAGAAAGCTCCAGATCAAGGATCGAAAGAAAATAGAAGAAATGTGCAGAAAGGTCTTTGGACCGGACAATATCTGAACAATACAGAATTGTCACCAAATGAACGAAAAGAAGGAAAGGAAACCATGACCTAAAGTGGTCTTCTCCCTTTGATTACCAACCAAAATCTTGTGCGTTGGTGACTTGTTCGCCTCACGCAAAACAGAAACAGAAAAGGAAAAGGCCAAAAACACACAAAAGCCGAAAAAAACCCACCAAAAAAAAACCATTCCCAAGGGAAGTCTTATTGATCCATGATCATACATGTAATTTTTGATTTGATAGGAAATAATTCGCAAAGTCAAGTCGTGACATATCTATGGTTCGGAATTAGGATGAAACACTTACCTGTGCGAGATTGATACACTTTGAGTGATTTTCTTCTATTTTTGTCGAACCCAGTGTTTCTTCTAAATGGTCATTTAGAAACGAAATGCTAAACATCCAAAATCTCATTTGTGGTTATGAGAAAATTTCATCAGCAAATTCTCCTTCCCCGATAGACACATTGTTTTTTGTCTGAAAAGCATATGTTGATCTGATTAGTTGGAAGTTTTATCTCTTTACTAAAGCACGTTCGCATTTTAGCGAAGAAAACACCGAGACTATTTCTAGTCTCACAAGTTATCAAGAACTACGTAGGTCTGAGTTCCTCATTTGAGGATACGTAGGAGCAAAAGCCTCGCTTTTGTCGACCACACCGCTTTTTGTTACCATGACCCAAGAGCTGGTAGCCCGCGGAGACACCTTACGGTTATCCGCATCTTGTCATTCAGTGACCCCAAGTGTGATTGGTGAGCAGAGGCCAATGTGGTCATCTGCGCCCTTTCCGGAGATGTCAGCATCTTCCGGTGGAGACTTTTACAAGTCTCACAAGTTATCTAGAACTACGTAGGTCTGAGTTCCTCATTGGAGGATACGTAGGAGCAAGAGCCTTGCTTTTGTCGGCCACCCCACAATCTCTGTCATACTGACCCTGAGGTCATGTGACATGCGGAGACAAATTATGGTCATTCCGCACACCTTTTGCCATTCAGGCACAGTCGTGTCCGATGGCACGCAGAGACAAATTATGGTCATTCTGCACCCTTTTGTCATCCAGAGGCGGCGGGCCCGATGACATGCGGAGACAAATTATGGTCATTCCGCACACCTTTTGCCATTCAGACACAGTCGTGTCCGATAGCACGCAGAGACAAATTATGGTCATTCTGCACCCTTTTGTCATCCAGAGGCGGTGGGCCCGATGACATGCGGAGACAAATTATGGTCATTCCGCACACCTTTTGCCATTCAGACACAGTCGTGTCCAATGGCACGCAGAGACAAATTATGGTCATTCTGCACCCTTTTGTCATCCAGAGGCGGCGGGCCCGATGACATGCGGAGACAAATTATGGTCATTCCGCACACCTTTTGCCATTCAGGCACAGTCGTGTCCGATGGCACGCAGAGACAAATTATGGTCATTCTGCACCCTTTTGTCATCCAGAGGCGGCGGGCCCGATGACATGCGGAGACAAATTATGGTCATTCCGCACACCTTTTGCCATTCAGACACAGTCGTGTCCGATGGCACGCAGAGACAAATTATGGTCATTCTGCACCCTTTTGTCATCCAGAGGCGGCGGGCCCGATGACATGCGGAGACAAATTATGGTCATTCCGCACACCTTTTGCCATTCAGACACAGTCGTGTCCAATGGCACGCAGAGACAAATTATGGTCATTCTGCACCCTTTTGTCATCCAGAGGCGGCGGGCCCGATGACATGCGGAGACAAATTATGGTCATTCCGCACACCTTTTGCCATTCAGACACAGTCGTGTCCAATGGCACGCAGAGACAAATTATGGTCATTCTGCACCCTTCGTCAATCGCGGCCGACAAGCCCGTTGACACGCGGAGATTTACATCATCTTCCGCACTTACAAGATCTGTCATACTGACTTTTGAGTCACGCTGACGGGCGGAAATACCCGAGTGGTTATCCGTATAAACATTCTTTTGCTATCTGTAAGACAGAACGCTTGATAGCATGCAGAGACTGACATCGTCTTCTGCACCTTTTGTTCCCCCGGGAACAACAAGTCATTTGCATGCGGAAATTTTATGGTCACCCGCGACTCTCGTCAACCGAGAGGAACGAAATTAGTGTCTTATCTTTACTTTCCTTTTATCTCCAATAAAAGACAAGTAAAGAGGGGCAACTGTCATACCCTAATTTCGTCCGGGGACCTTTGCTTGATGACATGCAACTTTTGTTTGGTCCTTGTGAGGTGCTTGGCACCCATCATTAGGCAATTTGTGAAATTCCGGGACATGCCGGAAAGCCAAAGAAAATATTGATGCACAATCCGTAAGGTTCCGTGACACACCGGAAATCAAATGGAAGCATCGTTGCACAATTAGTGAGGTTCCGTAACATTCCGTAAGTCAAAAAGGGGATGATTATGTAATCCACAAGGTTCCGTAACATTACGGAAAGAAAACAAGTATCGTTATGAAATTCGTAAGTTTCCGTAACTTTACGAAAAAAGAATCACAAAAAAAAGGCAGGGGGTGTACTTAGTAAAAATGGGAGTGCAAATAGCAACCAGGCCCACTTGGGCCCTCCAGAAGATTCCTCCAGAAGGCTGTTGCTTCTGGAGGAAGCAACCCTGCACACCTAGGCGAGCTGGGTGGCAAGCTTCTCCCCCAATTTTCTATAAATAGGGGGAGAAGTGAAGTGAAAAAGGGTTCAGCCCCTTAGGCACTTCTCTCTCTTTCGAATTTGCTTGGAAAAATTGTTTCCGTGAAGAAAATCCAAGCCGAGGCGCTTCCGAAATGTTTCCGTAACGTTTCCGTGAGGAATTTCGCGAAGGTTTTGACCGTTCTTCGACGTTCTTCATTCGTTCTTCATCGTTCTTCAATCTTCAACGGGTAAGTACCTCGAACCAAGCTTTTCGATTCATTCTATGTACCCGTGGTGGTCCACATTGTGTTTCGTGTATTTTTATTCTCGTTTCATTTACTTTTTATACCCCCTTTTGACGTGCTTAAGCCATTTTATTTAAGTCATTTCTCGCTTAACCTAAAAATAAAATAAATTTCCACCGATCGTTTGAATTGTATTATCCGTTAACTTCGGTTAAAATGAATTCCGACCTTTCGGTCGTGCCGTAACCACGTTGGAAATCAAAAAAGTGGTAAAATAATAATATAATAATCAAAAAACGTCTTTTAGTAAAATAAAGCGGAAAATCAATCGGACGTTTTCTCTTTGGGATTTCTCATTCTTAATTGAATTGACTAATAACTAAAGTGAAACTAAGGCTAAAATCAACTCGCCTAGTCAAGCTCGTCCATAAAAAATAGGTTTTTGAAGTTTATCATTTCAATTTCTTACTAAGTAAAATGGATCATTTTCAAGGTCCAACGCCTTAAAATGATCACCTTTTAAGTAAAAAAGGAATCACTTGATAAGAAAGAACTACGTAGGTCTGATTTCCTCATCGCAATTGAGGAATACGTAGGAGCAAAGGGAAACACCCTTGTCGACCACAAAAAGAGAAAAAAATATAAAAAAGGTATAAAGGATATAAAGACATAAAAAGGGAACATAAAAATCAAGGTCATGTTTGCACATTCGATTAAAGGCTGTCGTCCCTTGGGACGGGCGTGTAGGGTGCTAATACCTTCCCCGTGCGTAAATACAACTCCCGAACCTTTCAAGTTCGTAGATCACGTCTTTTCCGGTTTTTCCGACGTTTTCCTCAAATAAACGTTGGTGGCGACTCCGCGCGTATTCCTTTCGTGGAACACGCATCTCGCGAGTCACGCGTCGCCCTCCCGTCGAAGGGTAGGTTGTGACACACTCTGTAGGATGATTATTGGTTGCAATTCTTAGAGTACTTGAATGAGGCTGAAAATGATGTTGCAACTGGCTTGCTAGCTTGCTTTTGTTTTCTGCCATGTAGATTGTTGGTGAAATGGGTTCTAAGTTATGTGTTTGGCCAAATGCCTAAATGAAGTTTTATTTTGGTAATTTTACTATTGTGTTGCCTTTATTTTTTGTTGGTTGCTCCACCTGCTGAATTCTGTTTTCCTTATTTTGCTTCCTCGGTTTGCTTTTTTTTTTTCTCTTAATTTTTCTTGTTTTCAGTTCCAGCTGAGTTTTCCAGCTGCTATGGTCTTCCATTTATACGCAGGGTTGAGCCAATGGTTAGGTTGGTAAGATGTTACTGTCGTGGTTCAATTATATTTAACTTGGATATCTATGCATTTATGGTTTCCTCGGTTTGCTTTCCTTTTTCAATTTTTCCTATTTTCAGTTCCAGCTGAGTTTGCCACCTGCTATGGTCTTCCATTTTTTACACAGGGTTGAGTCAATGGTTAGGTTGGTAAGATGTTGCCGTCGTGGTTCAATTATATTTAATATGTATGCATTTATGGTTATTTTGTTTGGTCAGGATAAAAACAAGTTGTCATACCCTAATTTCGTCCGGGGACCTTTGCTCGATGACGTGCGACCATTCTTTGGTCCTCGTGAGGTGCTTGGCACCCATCATTAGGCAATTTGTGAAATTCCAGGACATGCCGAAAAACCAAAAAAATATTGATGCACAATCCGTAAGTTTCCGTGACACACCGGAAATCAAATGGAAGCATCGTTGCATAATTAAGTGAGGTTCCGTAACATTCCGTAAGTCAAAAAGGGGATGATTATGTAATCCGCAAGGTTCCGTAACATTACGGAAAGAAAACAAGTATCGTTACGAAATTCGTAAGTTTCCGTAACTTTACGAAAAAAGAATCACCAAAAAACAGCAGAGGGGGGTGTACTTAGTAAAAATGGGGGTGCAAATAGCACCCAGGCCCACTTGGGCCCTCTGGAATATTCCTCCAGAAGGCGGTTGCTTCTGGAGGAAGCAACCCTGCTCGCCTGGGCGAGCTGAGCTCGCCTGGGCGAGCTGGGCGGCAACCACCTCCCCTATTTTGCTATAAATAGGGGAGGAAAGCAAGAAGGAAAGGGTGCAGCCCCTTTGGCACTTCTCTCTCTTTCGAATTTGCTTGGAAAAATCGTTTCCGTGAAGAAAATCTAAGCCGAAGCGCTTCCGAAACGTTTCCGTAACGTTTTCCGTGAAGAATTTCGCAAAGGTTTCAACCGTTCTTCGACGTTCTTCATTCGTTCTTCATCGTTCTTCGATCTTCAACGGGTAAGTACCTCGAACCAAGCTTTTCGATTCATTCTATGTACCCGTAGTGGTCCACATTGTGTTTCGTGCATTTTTATTCTCGTTTTGTTTACTTTTTATACCCCCTGTTGACGTGCTTAAGCCATTTTACTTAAGTCATTTCTCGCTTAACTTAAAAATAAAATAAATTTCCACCGAACGTTTGAATTGTATTATCCATTAACTTCGGTTAAAATAAATTCCGACCGTTCGGTCGTGCCGTAACCACATTGGAAATCAAAAAGAGGTAAAAAAATAATATAATAATCAAAAAAACATCTTTTAGTAAAATAAAGCGAAAAATCAAGTGGACATTTTCTCTTTGGGATTTCTCATTCTTAATCGAATTGATTAATAACTAAAGTGAAACTAAAGGCTAAAATCAATTCGCCTAGTCAAGCTCGTCCATAAAAAATAGGCTTTTGAAGTTTGTCATTTCATTTCCTCACTAAGTAAAATGGATCATTTTTAAGGTCCAACGCCTTAAAATGATCACCTCTTAAAGTAAAAAAGAATCACTTGATAAAAAAGAACTACGTAGGTCTGATTTTCTCATCCCAAATTGAGGAATACGTAGGAGCAAAGGGAAACACCCTTGTCGACCACAAAAAAGAAAAAAATATAAAAAGGATATAAGGACATAAAAGGGAACGTAAAAATCAAAGTCATGTTTGCACATTCAAAAAGGCTGCCGTCCCTTGGGACGGACGTGTGGGGTGCTAATACCTTCCCCGTGCGTAAATACAACTCCCGAACCTTTCACTAAAAAGTTCGTAGATCGCGTCTTTTCCGGTTTTTCCGACGTTTTCCTCAAATAAACGTTGGTGGCGACTCCGCGCGTATTCCTTTCGTGGAACACGCATCCCGCGAGTCACGCGTCGCCCTCCCGCCGAAGGGTAGGTTGCGACAGTTGGCGACTCCACTGGGGACTGTTTTTTAGAGAGTTAGGCCATTTAATCTTGTGCAATGTTTTATCATGACTTTCTCCTTTGTTGGTTTCCCTTTATTTGTCTTATGTTCTTGTGTATATAAACTTTTTGTTGCTTTTAGTGTGTTTTAGAATGTATGCATGAGGTAAATATTTATTCATTTGATGCACACAAACACTAACACTATTTGCACACACTGTGAGTGAAAAAGGGCCCTATACCCGGGTTCATGGGAACATAAGGAGTGGAGGTGAATCTGTGATCATGCTAGGTCTCCGACTTGCTTGATTACAGTGAACCCTCATCTAGAGCTTTTCTCTTTAAAAACTTATTGTTGCTAGTAGTCCCTACTGCTACAATATGTTCTTCGAAGGGGATGATACCTCTAGAAACCATCAAGAGAGATATGACTACCTTGGGGATTATTGCTAAAAGCCTAGTTAGTTCTCTCCCTTATAGGTCCCTTAAATAGGGGCACGGAGCAAACACGCTGCGTGCCATTTTTCTCACTGCCATGCATAAGTATCATATACCCGTTTGCTTATGTTCAGTGAATATTATCATACTATGTACATCCCCGTATTGTACCTTTCACATGTGCATCATGTGCGGGTTCCGTCTTAATCCCCTCTCTCGGGCAAACCAACGGAGGGTCCGTGTCACCTTCTTAAATACATACGTTGGGCACTTTGCTACCCCAAGACGTTGTATCTAAGAAGGAGACAATTGCCCGAGCTCCCGTATTCATAAATTGCATCCGTGTCATATGCATTCCTTCATGCATTCATCCATTCCACCCATGATAGATGTCAGAGTTTTGATTCGCACTAGATTTTATTTCACTTTAGTAAAACATGGGATCAAGTCAAAAGCCTTCGCTTAAAAAGAGGTTTTATCAAGTCAAAATCAAGAGCTTAGAGGTCACCAGTTTACGAAGGTTGGGGCAATTAATGGGTCAACTTCAACGGCAAGCCTTCCGCAAAGCCTATGGTAAGCATTTGGGACCTAGCTAGGGTAGAAGTCTCCATGGAACCAATTGCCTCCCTCGCCCAGTATTATGATCAGCCGTTGAGGTGCTTCATCTTTGGGGACTTCCAGCTATCACCAATGGTGGAAGAATTTGAAGAGATCCTAGGATGTCCTCTAGGGGGAAGGAAACCATACCTCTTCTCAGGGTTCTACCCCTCATTGGCCAGAATTTCTAAAAAATCCAAATCTCGGCGCAGGAATTAGACCGCCAAAGGCAAGTCGAAAATGGGGTGGTCGGAATACCGAGAAAATATTTGGAGGTAAAAGCAAGAATCTTGGCAGATAAAGGCGAGTTGACCCCATTCATAGATATTCTCACACTGTTGATTTTCGAGGGAGTCCTCTTTCCAAATGTGGATGGGTTGGTGGACCTGGAAGCGATCGACGTTTTTCTCACCTATCATAACCACAAGGAAAGTCCGGTTGTCGCTATGCTGGCCGACCTATATGACACCTTCGACCGAAGATGTGAAGAAAGCAATGCAAGGATTGTTTGCTGTACTCCAGCTCTCTATGTGGGGCTGGTTTCACACCTTTTTCTCCGAGAAGGTAGGCCCGTCTATCCGCTACAAGGTTACCGCTCGTGCGTCGAAAAAGGAAAGGCGAATTGGGACCAACTCTTGGCTAGCATGGGGGGGCGTCTGTTAATTGGTTCCCTCGCTAGAAGGAAGGAAGAATCAAGATTCTATCTTCATGCGAAGGATGTCCAAATGTTCCCTTGATGGGAACAAGGGGTTGTATTAATTATAATCCCGTTCTCGCCATAAGACAGCTTGGCTACCCCATGAGAGGAGCGCCATTAGACGAAAGCATCACGCCTTTCATCGCATGGGGTTTTAGTGACCACAACGCGAGGGTACTCCAAGGAGTTTGCAAGGCATGGGATGCGGCGTGAAGAAAGGACAGAGAGCTTAGGGGAAGCAGTAATGGGATCATCGGTGGCTATCATAAGTGGCTGAGAGTCCGGACACAAGGATTGGATTGGCTCCCAAATCTAAAGACTGTGAGAGACGATTAGGTTAAAGCTTCGGAAGAAAGTGATGAGGTACAAGCCCTAAAGGCAGAGCTTGAAAGAGCCTGGGTAGTCGAAGAGAAGTTCAAGTCCATAGCCATCAAAGTCTGAAAAGAGTATGATGAACTAAGGGATGTCAATATGGCCACCGATGAAGCCTTGGAATGAGAAACCAAGAAGGCCCGAAAGGAAGAACACGACCAAAGCAAAGTTTTGAGGGGCTTTATAGGGCAGCAATAGTGAGCTCAAGCTCCGAAGAGGTGAAAGGAATCATCACGGGTCAAAGGCATGATCTTGAAGGACGAGCTAAAGGTTTGCCTTAGGTCGAAAAGAAATTTGTCCCAACAGTTAAGCGAGACTGAAGGGAATATGTGGGCCGTCATCGATGAGTGCAAAGAGAAGCTAAATCTAGCGGCGACTCACGAGCAAAGGCTAGAGGATGAGTACGCCAAGATATCAGCAGAAAGCGAAGCAAGGGAGAGGGTAATTGATTCATGGCACCAAGAGGCAACAATGTGGACGGACCGATTTGCTCTTACTTTGAACAGGAGTCAAGAACTTCCCCGATTGCTAGCCAAGGCCAAAGCAATGGCGGACACCTACTCCGCCCCCAAGAAGATCCACGGACTTCTCAGCTATTGTCAACATATGATAGACTTAATGGACCATATGATTAGAAACCGCTAGGAAGTTTGTATTGTCGCTCAGATCTTGACTAGTTATAACTTTTTGAATAAAATGAGTTTATCCCACGTTTTTACTCCAAAAATCAGTGCGAATCAAGTCACTCCCGCATTTTATCTCTAGCATGCATTGTATGTTGGTCTCGTCCTTTGTCACGGGAAGCCGGAAAGTCCATATCACCTTCTTAATTGTACGCATGGGGCACTGCGCCCCCAAATGCACAAGTAAGAAGAGATAATTTTCCGGGCTCTCGTGTCCGTAAAATGCATTCATATCATGCATCGCATAAGCATCTCTTCATAACATCATAATGGACATATCCTGCATTTGTCCGTTATCATATTCCAGCCTCACATTTTGCATGAGTCATGGCATCATCATGCATATGCGTTCAACAAACTTTTTGATCTGCAAAATTGCATACCATTTGTTTTCATGTTTGCTCATCCTTGCGTTTTCCTCTACAAAACAAAAACAAAAAAGGGGGAAGCGTGAAACTTCACACTACATTCTTAGTTTCATGTGTTAGGCACCACGAGCCAACTATGTTGGGATCATAAACCCGTTTCACTTAAAAACAAAATAATTGAACATGGTACCTAATGCATGGTTAACTAGGAAATGGTGTTTCTTCGGGCATCTCAATTTCATAATTACATTTTCCATGCATAAGCTTAAAGTATGCCCGAGTCATTCATCCCTATGAGATGTTGTTGAAGTATTGGCGATCAGAATTGCCATTCCTTGGATTATAGGGTTGAACCAAGCTCATGCTTTTACAAAAAGGTTCATCAAGTCAAGTTGAAATATGGAAGTAACCGTCTTGCAAAATTGGGGCAAAAGATGAATCGAGTCACATCACTGCTTCGTCTACTGCCAAACATATTTAGGATTATTGATGTCCTTGTTACTTCCAGTTTCACCTTGACAAAGATGTCATGGACCATGTTGAAAATCTAAATTGATTCAACCCCATATCTTGCGTAAAAATTCGCAATACTTCAACTGTACATCATTCGCATGCATCCATGCTTTTCATTGGTTGCATTGCTCGTTGCATTCTTTCCTTGAAAAATAAAATAAAATGAACTTAATCATTGTTATAAAAAAGAAAGGGACACGCTTTACGACGCCCTTACCGAACTCGTGCTAGAGCTAGAGTAATGGGTGAAGTAGAGGAGATACAAGAGAAGATGAAGGCCGACATGGAGGCCATTAAAGAGAAAATGGCCACAATGATGGAGGCCATGATGAGCGTGAAGAAGATAATGGAAGCCAATGCGGTTGCAATTGCCGCTACCAGCGTTGTTGCTAAGGTGAACCCGACGTCCCCATCCGGCCTCAAGCAAATGAATCATCCAACCTCAAATATGGTAGGCAAAGATTTAGGAAGTACGGGCGGCCCCCATGATGTGCAAATTCAAAACGAGCACGCCTTCCCGTCATATGGCTTGCCTCTCAACTATACACCACCCAATGTGGCGTACACTCCCAATAAGAATGTCAATAACTCCACTCCTATACCCATTGAAAGCCAGCAACCCCAAACTGATCATGCACATGTCTCTTAAACCGTGGAAGAGACCCATGAAATTCCCCATCACAATCTAGCCGACTTCGAGCCTTGGCTCGGATATACCACTGAAGGGCAAGCAGTTGGTGGTATACCCTATAAAACCCTTTGGAGGGCCCTCAGTATCACCCACAACTGCACCTCTTGCATTCCACAGCGGTTAAAAACCCTCATGACTATGGCAGGAATGGGAAAGTTGGATCATCTAAAGGAAAGGCTCAGGGCCATTGAAGGAGGTGAAGATTATGCCTTTGCTAACCTAGGAAAGTTGTTCCTAATACCCAAACATGGTCATTCCCAAGTTCAAGGTGCTGGACTTTGACAAGTACAAGGGGACTACTTGTCTCAAGAACCATCTAAAGATGTATTGTCAGAAGATGGGGGAATACGCAAAAGATGAGGAATTGCTGATACATTCCTTCCAAGAAAGTCTTACTGGGGTAGCTGTTACCTGGTACACTAACTTGGAACCTTCCCGAGTCCATTCTTGGAAGGACCTAATGGTTGCCTGTGTTAGGCAGTATCAGTACAATTTTGATATGGTTCTGAATAGGATGCAACTACAGAACATGTGCAAAAAGGGGGACGGATCTTTCAAAGAACACGCCCAAAAGGTGGAGGGATCTGGCGGCCCAGGTGGTACCCCCAATAATGGAAATGGAGACGATAATCGTGATGGTAGACACATTATCGGTACTCCACTATGAAAAGATGGTGGGCTGCGCACCCTCAAAGCTTTGCAGATTTGGTCTTCGCCAGTGAAAGGATCGATGTGGGTCTGAAAAAAAAGGCAAATTTGATCATCCTACTAGGACGACTGAGAAAACTGGGGCAAATAAAGAGGGTGAGGATAAAGGAGAAACCCATGCTGTGACTGCCATTCCTGTACGACCAAGTTTCCCACCAACCCGACAATATCTTTACTCAGCCAATAACAAACCTTCTCCTTACCCACCACCCAGGTATCCACAAAGGCCATCCCTAAATCTACCACAAAGTCTGTCTACCGCACTTCCAATGACGAACACCACCTTTAGCACAAACCAAAAACACCAACCAAGAAGTGAATTTTGCAGCGAGAAAGCCTGTAGAATTCACCCCAATTCCAGTGTCCTATGCTGACTTGCTCCCATATCTACTTGATAATTCAATGGTAGCCATAACCCTAGCCAAGGTTCATCAACCTCCACTTTTCTGAGGATACGACTCGAACGCAACGTGTGCTTATCGTGGAGGAGCCCTGGGGCATTCCATTGAGCATTGTATGACCCCGAAGCATAAAGTGTGAAGTCTAATTGATACGGGCTGGCTGAAATTTGAGGAGAATTGCGTGTAAATCCTGACATTGACAAGAGATGCCACACATGGGGCAATTTTGAAAGCTGTTGTTAGGTGTCCCTAATGACTCATCAGGGTTTCCAAGTTTATGCCATTATTGTAAACCACAGCTACAATGTTAAATGAAATGGATAAAGTTGATATCTTTGTCCCTCATCCTCTCACAAACGCATGTTTGCTTATTCAACTTTCACCGGAATGTGGGTGTAAGCCATTGGTCTGTTTGCTCAAGCAACCTGCGCTCCTGAGTGTTGACTTCCAAGACCGTTCAATCAGAGATTACTCATCTTGCACGTTGGTGGGGGTGCCGTAAAACAACGAGCAAAGTTCAAAACAAATAAGTTTCAAAATAAAAAATAAAAAGGCATTTGATTGACTGTGTTTTCAAGTAAAAATATAGACGTTCATGTGACCTCATTTTGTCTTTTTAGAGAGAAGTGAGTTATCAAGAATAGGATGTTGGACAAATGGCCTCAGTTACCTTAAGAAAAAGGGGGGTTGAATTAAGATGCAAAGACTATTCCCCAATTGAACTATCAATCTCTCTTTTCGGATTAACAATGCACACAGGGATAACCCTTCCCTTGTGTTCAGGAATCCTCTACAACAAGAGACCCACGGTCTCTTAATCCCTTTTCAGAAATAAGAAGAAGAGAAGAAGAGGTCTCTCGTAAAAGAGGTAGATTGTAAAATGAAGATCAATCAAAAATTCCTTATTGAATAAGCAAGTGGTTGACCAAGGAATCTTTTTGAGAGGATAAGACATTTCAGTTCAGAAAAACTCTTGATCTTTCGAGAGGATAAAACTGTTTGGGCAATGAAAACTCTCTTTAAAACATTTGAATGGCCGTTCATAAAACATTTGAATAGATATGTCTCTTGGAAATTATTTTCTGAAAATCCCCTCTGGTAATCAATTACAAGACTTATGTAATCGATTACAGGTTTTAAAAATTTGTATTAAAACATTTTCAACTACTGGTAATCGATTACCAGAGAGCAAATCTCAATTTGAAATGATAGAATTCTTTGGTCAAACCTTTTGTTTTTTCAATTTGGAAACTTCTTCCAAAAGATTCTAGAAATCAACTTGATCATATATCTTGACTTTCTTGGATTCTTGTCTTGAATAAAACTTAGAAGCACTTGATCCTTTAGCATCATCAAGACATCAAAACATCTTGCTTCTACATAGGAGTCATTTGACTTAATCCATCAGCTGAAAAATCCTTCAACTATTTCTCGTCCTTGGAAAATTCTTTTTGCAAGAATCAATTGCGTCTTTCATTCTTCCTCACTACGAGGTTGTGAAAACAAGAAAACAATTGGTACCTCTAAGCCCTACACTGGGGCAATGAAAGGCCCCATGCATAAACCTCAAACGAACCTAGGGGCAGATTAGAAGTTCTCACTTAATAGGTTCCCAGCTACAAGGTCATGACGAAAGACAACGATTGGTACCTCAAAGCCTTACACTGGGGCAATGAGGGGCACCGTGCATGAGCCTCAAGTGAACATAGGGGCCGATCAAAAGTTCTCACCCATCGATGTTTTTAACAAAAAAAAGGGGACAAACCCTAGGATTTCAATGGATTGATTAAACATCAAACGACTCCATTGCCGTCACTCCAAAATGGTCAAGTGACTAAATCAAAAAGAACATACACTCTGAGGGAGTTCCCGGAGAGATTTGCAAAAAGATAGGATGAGGTTGCATGAATTATCACCTCTTTCAAAAGGACAGTCAATCTGTGTTTTCCAAAAAAATTAAATCAAAATCAAAATCACAAAATAGGGAAAGAATGTCATGAACATTGTACAACTTTCCATTACATTGCATTGTTTCATATGAAGTCTGCATTTACCAAAATTTCACGACAAAGGTTGCATGCATCTGCATCCCCAAAAATTATGTTAACTGCATAGATTTCCTACATCTAATGTCCAAATCTTGTGGATTTGGGATGACCGGCCCTCTCGATGAGTCGATCTCTTGCTTTCTCATAAGGGTGGACCCTTGGGTACTTGTACCTATCACCTTTAGAGGACTACACGTCCTCGCCTTGAGAGGACTACATGTCCTCACCTTCAGAGGGCTACATGTCCTCGCCATCAGAGGACTTCATGTCCTCGCCATCAGAGGGCTGCACGCCCTCACCTCCAGAGGACTACATGTCCTCGCCTTGAGAGGGCTACACGCCCTCACCTTGGGTACTAGTTACCCTCACCGTTGAGAGGACTACACGTCCTCGCCTTGAGAGGACTACACGTCCTCACCATCAGAGGGCTGCACGCCCTCACCTCTAGAGGACTACATGTCCTCGCCTTGAGAGGGCTACACGCCCTCACCTTGGGTACTAGTTACCCTCACCAGTGAGAGGACTACACGTCCTCGCCATCAGAGGGCTGCACGCCCTCACCTTCAGAGGACTACACGTCCTCGCCTTGAGAGGGCTACACGCCCTCACCTTGGGTACTAGTTACCCTCACCATTGAGAGGACTACATGTCCTCGCCATCAGAGGGCTGCACGCCCTCACCTCCAGAGGACTACCTGTCCTCGCCTTGAGAGGGCTACACGCCCTCACCTTGGGTACTAGTTACCTTCACCGTTGAGAGGACTACACGTCCTCGCCATCAGAGGGCTGCACGCCCTCACCTTCAGAGGACTACACGTCCTCGCCTTGAGAGGGCTACACGCCCTCACCTTGGGTACTAGTTACCCTCACCATTGAGAGGACTACATGTCCTCGCCATCAGAGGGCTGCACGCCCTCACCTCCAGAGGACTACCTGTCCTCGCCTTGAGAGGGCTACACGCCCTCACCTTGGGTACTAGTTACCCTCACCGTTGAGAGGACTACACGTCCTCGCCTTGAGAGGACTACATGTCCTCACCATCAGAGGGCTGCACGCCCTCACCTTTAGAGGACTACATGTCCTCGCCTTGAGAGGGCTACACGCCCTCACCTTGGGTACTAGTTACCCTCACCGTTGAGAGGACTACACGTCCTCGCCTTGAGAGGACTACACGTCCTCACCATCAGAGGGCTGCACGCCCTCACCATCAGAGGACTACATGTCCTCGCCTTGAGAGGGCTACACGTCCTCACCTTGGGTACTAATTACCCTCACCATCAGAGGACTACATGTCCTCGCCTTGAGAGGGCTACACGTCCTCACCATCAGAGGGCTGCACGCCCTCACCTTTAGAGGACTACATGTCCTCGCCTTGAGAGGGCTACACGCCCTCACCTTGGGTACTAGTTACCCTCACCGTTGAGAGGACTACACGTCCTCGCCTTGAGAGGACTACACGTCCTCACCATCAGAGGGCTGCACGCCCTCACCTCTAGAGGACTACATGTCCTCGCCTTGAGAGGGCTACACGCCCTCACCTTGGGTACTAGTTACCCTCACCAGTGAGAGGACTACACGTCCTCGCCATCAGAGGGCTGCACGCCCTCACCTTCAGAGGACTACACGTCCTCGCCTTGAGAGGGCTACACGCCCTCACCTTGGGTACTAGTTACCCTCACCATTGAGAGGACTACATGTCCTCGCCATCAGAGGGCTGCACGCCCTCACCTTCAGAGGACTACACGTCCTCGCCTTGAGAGGGCTACACGCCCTCACCTTGGGTACTAGTTACCCTCACCATTGAGAGGACTACATGTCCTCGCCATCAGAGGGCTGCACGCCCTCACCTCCAGAGGACTACCTGTCCTCGCCTTGAGAGGGCTACACGCCCTCACCTTGGGTACTAGTTACCCTCACCGTTGAGAGGACTACACCTCCTCGCCTTGAGAGGACTACACGTCCTCACCGTCAGAGGGCTGCACGCCCTCACCTTTAGAGGACTACATGTCCTCGCCTTGAGAGGGCTACACGCCCTCACCTTGGGTACTAGTTACCCTCACCGTTGAGAGGACTACACGTCCTCGCCTTAAGAGGACTACACGTCCTCACCATCAGAGGGCTGCACGCCCTCACCATCAGAGGACTACATGTCCTCGCCTTGAGAGGGCTACACGTCCTCACCTTGGGTACTAATTACCCTCACCATCAGAGGACTACATGTCCTCGCCTTGAGAGGGCTACACGTCCTCACCATCAGAGGGCTGCACGCCCTCACCTTTAGAGGACTACATGTCCTCGCCTTGAGAGGGCTACACGCCCTCACCTTGGGTACTAGTTACCCTCACCGTTGAGAGGACTACACGTCCTCACCTTGAGAGGACTACACGTCCTCACCATCAGAGGGCTGCACGCCCTCACCTTTAGAGGACTACATGTCCTCACCTTGAGAGGGCTACACGCCCTCACCTTGGGTACTAGTTACCCTCACCGTTTGTAGGGCTACATGCCCTCACCTTCAGAGGACTACACGTCCTCACCTTTAGAGGACTACACGTCCTCGCCATCAGAGGACTACATGTTCCCCATTTTCAAAGGGGGGCATGCCCTCACCTTCAGAGGATTGCACGTCCTTGCCATCATAGGACTACACTCCCTCGCCTTCGAAAGGCGACACGTCCTGAACTTCAGAGGGCTACACGCCCTCGCCTTTAGAGGACTACGCGTCCTCACTTTCAGTGGGCTCCATATCCACACCTTAAGATAATTTAAGGTCCTCTGTCCTTAAATGCTTAACCGAGACTTGCACTCCCGGTTAAGGGACCAGTAGTTTCCTTTTAACGGTTCCTGGGCCACCCCCTGATATTGGAGGAGGGCCAACTGTGCGAGCACAACTAGAGAGGGAGGCTATCACACTGCTACTATGCATACTGGGGCAAGATTTCACCCGTGCCGCTGCAAAGAGACGAGTGCGGATCATGCGCACCAACATGACCACTCTTACACAGATATAGATGACATTGCTACTTAGCAACATTCTGCCCAGCGACCGCAATGCCAATCTCCCCCTGCAAAAGTATCAGTTGGTCTGTGTCGTCCCGACATGGGTAAGTATGCATATAGTTCAACTGATTTCTGATACCATCTATTGTTTGCATGGATCGCACCCACAAGACACCCAGTGGACCCGGAAAAGTCCAACAGGGCCCTGGGGTTTCCAGCTCTGGTTACGGGCCTCTATCAGTCCTATAGGGTGCCTGTACCCCCCGGCAAGGTTATGTCATTATAGGTAAGTATGCACATCGCTCAACTGATTTCTGATTTCATCAATTGTTTGCAGGGATAGCACCTGCAAGACACCCAGTGGACCCGAAGAAGTCCAACAGGGTCTTGGAGTTGTCAAGCTCTAATTACGGGTCTCTGTCAGTTCTACAGAGTACCTGTAACCTCCAGCAAGGGAATCAGGCCCCCTACTGATCGAGCTTTCATCAAGAAGTACTGCGTCCCTAGGCAGGCGCAGGGCGAAACACCACAGCAGCATTGGGATGGCCGGTAGCGGGCAATAGACACACCGCCACCACCTCTAGAGTTCACCTCAGCTCATCCGCAAAAAGGTTAGAGCGTTGCCTACGACACATGGCCGACCAGCAGGCTACCAAGTCCAAAGCCAAAGGTAAGCAAAGTACTAGGTCAGTGACTGACAAGTCATAACGCGTCCAGCTCAAGACGTTAAAGAAGCGCTACTAGGAGGCAACCTAGTACCTTTTGAATCTATGCTTGTTATTTGATCACTTTTTATAGTAGGACGCACCTAGTTGCTCCTGATCCTGGGAATTTAAATAAAACAAGCGCAAGCTCGGAAGGTAGTCATACCTTACAAAATATATATATGTATGTTTAGGTAGTGAAAATACCTTAGATATGCATGTATGTGACAAAAAAAATACTTCACAAAATATATATATGTATGTTTAGGTAGAAAGATACCTTAGATATGCATGTATGTAAACAAAAATACACTTCACAATATATATATGTATGTTTAGGTAGCAAGATACCTTAGATATGCATGTATGTAGCAAAAAGATACCTCACAAAATATATATGTATGTTTAGGTGGCAAGATACCTTGGATATGCGTGTATATAGCAAAAATACCTCACAAAAATATACACATGTTTAGGTAGCAAAATACCTCATGAAAAAAAAAACAAAAAAAGCAAACAAGAAAAAGAAATAAACAAATGATAATGATAAAAGAAAAAAAAAAGAGAGAAAAAAGAAAAATAAGTTGTCTAGCTGAAAAACCAACATGCTTTTGAAAAGAGATAACTTCCAACTTTTCTTTGAAAAAAAATTCACTGATCATAACCAATTTTTGAAAAAAATGTGTATACACCTGAAGGGTGAATGCTGTGAAAATTTTCCCGGACGCCCAAAATGGACTCGGATGAATGCACAAATTGATAAAAGAACATATTTTGGAAACATTGGGTTGACTAAAATAGAGGAAATGAATCCTGAGCCCTAGCATCACATGACCATAAAAATTTGACACTTGAGTGTCCGCATAGGTGCATGCATGACCAGTTTTGCATAAAATTTCCAAATCATCATTTTTGCATTTGTGTCATGGAAATAATGTGGGGCATCCCTTTTTATCCTTGAACCAAACCAAACCCTGACATGTATCATGTCTAGCCATTCTACAAGCCTTGAGCCAAAATCCTGACTCACCATAAACCTTACCCTCGGAAGCAAAAAAAAAAAGAAGGAAAGGGAATTTCCAATCAAAGAGAAAGCAAAAAAGGAAGGAAAGGAAATTCCCAATCAAAGAGAAAGCAAAAAAAGGAAGGAAAGGAAATTCCCAATCAAAGAGTGGGAGAAAGAGAAAAAAGAAAAGAAAGGAAATTCCCAATCAAAGAGTGGGAGAAAGAAAAAAGAAAAGAAAGAAAATTCCCAACCAAAGAATGGGAGAAAGTAAAAAAGAAGGAAGCTCCTGGTCAAAGAAACCAGAAGAAATGTGCAGAGAGGTCTTTGGACCAGACAATATCTGAACAATACAGAATTGTCACCAAATGAACAAAAAGAAGGAAAGGAATCCACGACCTAAAATGGTCTTCTCCCTTTGATTACCAACCGAAATCCCGTGCGCTAGCGACTTTTTTTTCTCGCCCCGCACTAAACAAAAACAGAAAAAGAAAAAAAGCCAGAAAAATCAAAAGCCAAAAACACACAAAAGCCGAAAGAAGAAACCACCAAAAGAACCCATTCCCAAGGGAAGCCCTGTTGATCCATGATCACGCGTGTAATTTTTGATTTGATAGGAAATAATTTGCAAAGTCAAGTCATGACATATCTATGGTTCGGAATTAGGATGAAACACTTACCTGTGCGAGATTGATACACTTTGAGTGGATTTCTTCTATTTTTTTTCGAACCCAGTGTTTCCTCTAAATGATCATTTAGAAACGAAATGCTAACATCCAAAATCTCATTTATGGTTATGGGAGATTTCATCAGCAGACTCTCCTTCCCCGGTAGACGCATTGTTTTTCACTCAAAAAAAAAAGCGTATGCTGCTCTAAATCAGTTGGAATATTTGTCTCTTTGCTAAAGCATGTTTGCATTTTAGTGGAGAAAACAACGAGACTTTTTCAAGTCTCACGAGTTATCCAGAACTACGTAGGTCTGAATTCCTCATGGGAGGATACGTAGGAGCAAGAGCCTCGCTTTTGTCGACCACACCGCCTTTTGTTGCCATGACTCAAGAGCTGGTAGCCCGCGGAGATACCTTATGGTTATTCGCACCCTTTTGTCATCCAGAGGCGGCGGGCCCGATGACAAGCAGAGACCAAGTTTGGTCATTCTGCACCCATGATACGCGGAGATACCTTATGGTTATTCGCACCCTTTTGTCATCCAGAGGCGGCGGGCCCGATGACAAGCAGAGACCAAGTTTGGTCATTCTGCACCCATGATACGCGGAGATACCTTACGGTTATTCGCACCCTTTTGTCATCCAGAGGCGGCGGGCCCGATGACAAGCAGAGACCAAGTTTGGTCATTCTGCACCCATGATACGCGGAGATACCTTACGGTTATTCGCACCCTTTTGTCATCCAGAGGCGGCGGGCCCGATGACAAGCAGAGACCAAGTTTGGTCATTCTGCACCCATGATACGCGGAGATACCTTACGGTTATTCGCACCCTTTTGTCATCCAGAGGCGGCGGGCCCGATGACAAGCAGAGACCAAGTTTGGTCATTCTGCACCCATGATACGCGGAGATACCTTACGGTTATTCGCACCCTTTTGTCATCCAGAGGCGGCGGGCCCGATGACAAGCAGAGACCAAGTTTGGTCATTCTGCACCCATGATACGCGGAGATACCTTATGGTTATTCGCACCCTTTTGTCATCCAGAGGCGGCGGGCCCGATGACAAGCAGAGACCAAGTTTGGTCATTCTGCACCCATGATACGCGGAGATACCTTATGGTTATTCGCACCCTTTTGTCATCCAGAGGCGGCGGGCCCGATGACAAGCAGAGACCAAGTTTGGTCATTCTGCACCCATGATACGCGGAGATACCTTACGGTTATCCGCACCCTTTTGTCATCCAGAGGCGGCGGGCCCGACGACAAGCAGAGACCAAGTTTGGTCATTCTGCACCCATGATACGCGGAGATACCTTACGGTTATCCGCACCCTTTTGTCATCCAGAGGCGGCGGGCCCGATGACAAGCAGAGACCAAGTTTGGTCATTCTGTACCCATGATACGCGGAGATACCTTACGGTTATCCGCACCCTTTTGTCATCCAGAGGCGGCGGGCCCGATGACAAGCAGAGACCAAGTTTGGTCATTCTGCACCCATGATACGCGGAGATACCTTACGGTTATCCGCACCCTTTTGTCATCCAGAGGCGGCGGGCCCGATGACAAGCAGAGACCAAGTTTGGTCATTCTGCACCCATGATACGCGGAGATACCTTATGGTTATTCGCACCCTTTTGTCATCCAGAGGCGGCGGGCCCGATGACAAGCAGAGACCAAGTTTGGTCATTCTGCACCCATGATACGCGGAGATACCTTACGGTTATCCGCACCCTTTTGTCATCCAGAGGCGGCGGGCCCGATGACAAGCAGAGACCAAGTTTGGTCATTCTGCACCCATGATACGCGGAGATACCTTACGGTTATCCGCACCCTTTTGTCATCCAGAGGCGGCGGGCCCGATGACAAGCAGAGACCAAGTTTGGTCATTCTGCACCCTTGTATCATCCAGAGGCGGCGGGCCCGATGATACGCGGAAATACCCGAGTGGTTATCCGTATAAACATTCTTTTGCTATCTGTAAGACAGAACGCTTGATAGCATGCAGAGGCTGACATAGTCTTCTGCACCTTTTGTTCCTCCGGGAACAACAAGTCATACATGCGGAAATTTCATGGTCGCCCGCGACTCTCGTCAACCGAGAGGAACGAAATTAGTGTCATACACTGATTTTCGGGGACCTTTGCTTGATGACATGCGACCATTCTTTGGTCCTTGTGAGGTGCTTGGCACCCATCATTAGGCAATTTGTGAAATTTTGGGAACAACAAGTCATTTGCATGTGGAGATTTTATGGTCACCCGCGACTCTCGCCAAATCGAGAGGAACGAGATTAGTGTCTTATCTTTACTTTCCTTTTATCTCCAATAAAAGACAAGTAAAGAGGGGCAACTGTCATACCCTAATTTCGTCCGGGGACCTTTGCTCGATGACGTGCGACCATTCTTTGGTCCTCGTGAGGTGCTTGGCACCCATCATTAGGCAATTTGTGAAATTCCAGGACATGCCGAAAAACCAAAAAAATATTGATGCACAATCCGTAAGTTTCCGTGACACACCGGAAATCAAATGGAAGCATCGTTGCATAATTAAGTGAGGTTCTGTAACATTCCGTAAGTCAAAAAGGGGATGATTATGTAATCCGCAAGGTTCCGTAACATTACGGAAAGAAAACAAGTATCGTTACGAAATTCGTAAGTTTCCGTAACTTTACGAAAAAAGAATCACCAAAAAACAGCAGAGGGGGGTGTACTTAGTAAAAATGGGGGTGCAAATAGCACCCAGGCCCACTTGGGCCCTCTGGAATATTCCTCCAGAAGGCGGTTGCTTCTGGAGGAAGCAACCCTGCTCGCCTGGGCGAGCTGAGCTCGCCTGGGCGAGCTGGGCGGCAACCACCTCCCCTATTTTGCTATAAATAGGGGAGGAAAGCAAGAAGGAAAGGGTGCAGCCCCTTTGGCACTTCTCTCTCTTTCGAATTTGCTTGGAAAAATCGTTTCCGTGAAGAAAATCTAAGCCGAAGCGCTTCCGAAACGTTTCCGTAACGTTTTCCGTGAAGAATTTCGCAAAGGTTTCAACCGTTCTTCGACGTTCTTCATTCGTTCTTCATCGTTCTTCGATCTTCAACGGGTAAGTACCTCGAACCAAGCTTTTCGATTCATTCTATGTACCCGTAGTGGTCCACATTGTGTTTCGTGCATTTTTATTCTCGTTTTGTTTACTTTTTATACCCCCTGTTGACGTGCTTAAGCCATTTTACTTAAGTCATTTCTCGCTTAACTTAAAAATAAAATAAATTTCCACCGAACGTTTGAATTGTATTATCCATTAACTTCGGTTAAAATAAATTCCGACCGTTCGGTCGTGCCGTAACCACATTGGAAATCAAAAAGAGGTAAAAAAATAATATAATAATCAAAAAAACATCTTTTAGTAAAATAAAGCGAAAAATCAAGTGGACATTTTCTCTTTGGGATTTCTCATTCTTAATCGAATTGATTAATAACTAAAGTGAAACTAAAGGCTAAAATCAATTCGCCTAGTCAAGCTCGTCCATAAAAAATAGGCTTTTGAAGTTTGTCATTTCATTTCCTCACTAAGTAAAATGGATCATTTTTAAGGTCCAACGCCTTAAAATGATCACCTCTTAAAGTAAAAAAGAATCACTTGATAAAAAAGAACTACGTAGGTCTGATTTTCTCATCCCAAATTGAGGAATACGTAGGAGCAAAGGGAAACACCCTTGTCGACCACAAAAAAGAAAAAAATATAAAAAGGATATAAGGACATAAAAGGGAACGTAAAAATCAAAGTCATGTTTGCACATTCAAAAAGGTTGCCGTCCCTTGGGACGGACGTGTGGGGTGCTAATACCTTCCCCGTGCGTAAATACAACTCCCGAACCTTTCACTAAAAAGTTCGTAGATCGCGTCTTTTCCGGTTTTTCCGACGTTTTCCTCAAATAAACGTTGGTGGCGACTCCGCGCGTATTCCTTTCGTGGAACACGCATCTCGCGAGTCACGCGTCGCCCTCCCGCCGAAGGGTAGGTTGCGACACAAGTTAGCATCAATAATGAAATGTTGTTTCTGTTCCCTTATGATCTTATTTGTGAACTTTTGTGGTTGTTTATGTTGGCATTTGAACAGGATCAAGAAAATTGGAAGATAGGTAACATGTGGTCATGTACATTGTTGGCTTGCTTTTGTTTTCTGCCATGTATATTGTATGTGTTTGGTCAAATGCCTAAATGAAGTTTTATTTTGGCAATTTTATTGTTGTGTTACCTTTGTTTCTTGTTGGTTACTCCACCTGCTGAATTCTATTTTCCTTATTTTGCTTTGTCGGTTTGCTTTTTTTCCCCCTTAATTTAATGTGTTTTCAATTCCAGTAGAGTTTGCCAGCTGCTATGGTCTTTCCTTTCTACACAGGGTTGACCCAATGGTCAAGTTGGTAAGATGTTTCCATCGTGGTTCAATTATATTCAATCCAAGGTATATAATAAAAGAGAAGGCCAATAAAATCCCTAAAATGCCCATGGCCGAGAGCTTGACATGTGGCACTTTTGTTGGGTTTTTGGTGATTTTCCCCTCCAGCTTTGTGGTTGTTTATGTTGCCATTTAAATAAGATCAAGAAAATTGGAAGCAAGGTATCTTGTGGTCTTGCCTGGTATGTTTCCTAATATCTCTCCATATCTGGTATGTGTTGGTTGTCATTTAATCGGTCAAAATCGCATTGCTGTGTTGTTCTCCAATGCAAAAATTAGGGAAGGTCGGTGTATACTGTCATATAGAGATTGTTGTTTTCCCTGTTTACCTCATGGAGCTGATGGTTTGCTTTCTGATTGGTATAGTATCTTACCGCATTGCTGTTTACCTTTGTTTCCTGTTGGTTACTCCACCTCCTGATCTGTGAGTTAGGTGGCAAGCGAAAATACCGAAGTGGTTATCCGTACAAACACAGTTTTGCTAATCCTTACCCGTGAGTCAGCTAGCAGGCGAAAAAACCAAAGTGGTTATCTGTACAAACACAGTTATGCTAATACATACCCGAGAGTTAGGTGGCAGGCGAAAATACGCAAGTGGTTATCCGTAAAAACACAGTTCTGCTAATCCTGGCCTTTGTATCAGGTGGCAGGTAGAAATACCCAAGTGGTTATCCGTACAAACATAGTTCTGCTAATCTTATCGCGTAAGTTAGGTGGCAGGCGGAGATACCCAAGTGGTTATCCGTACAAACACAGTTCGTCTAATCCTGACCCGTGAGTCAGGTGGCACGCGGAAATACCCAAGTGGTTATCTGTACAAACACATTTCTTCTAATCTTGACCTGTGAGTCAGGTGGCAGGCAGAAATATCGCAGTGGTTATCTGTACAAACACAGTTATGCTAATCCTGACCCGTGAGTTAGGTGGCTGGCGGAGATACCTAAGTGGTTATCCGTAGAAAAACAATTATGCTAATCCTGACCTGTGATTCAGGCGACAAGCAGAAATACCCAAGTGGTTATCCGTACAAACACAGTTCTGCTAATCCTGACCCGTGAGTCAGGTGACAGGCAGAAATGCCCACGTGGTTATCCGTACAAACACAGTTATGCTAATCCTGACCCGTGAGTCACGTGGCAGACGGAAATAGCCATGTGGTTATCCATACAAATATAATTCTACTAATCCTAAGTCGTGAGTCAAGTGCAGACGGTGATACCGAAGTGGTTATTCGTACAAACACAATTTTGCTAGTCCTGACCCATGAGCCAGTTGGCAGGCGGAGATACCCAAGTGGTTGTCTGTACAAACACAGTTCTGTTAATCCTGATCCATGAGTCTGGTGGCAGGAAGAAATACCCAAGTTGTTATGCCTACCAACACAGTTCTGCTAATTCGGACCCGTGAGTGAGGTGGCAAGCGAAAATACCCAAGTGGTTATCCGTACAAACATAGTTATGCTAATCCTGACCCGTGAGTCAGGTGGCCGACGGAAATACCCAAGTGGTTATCCGTACAAACACAGTTCTGCTAATCGTAGCTCGTGAGTCAGGTGGTAGGCGGAGATACCCAAGTGGTTATCCGTAAAAACACTATTCTGTTAATCCTAATCTGTGAGTCAGGTGGTAGGCAATAATACCGAAGTGGTTATCCGTACAAACACTTCTGCTAATCTTTACTTGTGAGTCATGTGGTAGGCTAGAATACCTATGTGGTTATCCGTAGAAACACAGTTCTCCTAATCCGGACCTGTGAGTTAGGTGACAGGTGGAGATACCCAAGTGGTTATCCGTAGAAATACAGTTCTCCTAATCCAGACCAGTGAGTTAGGTGACAGGCGGAGATACCCAAGTGATTATCCGTACAAACACAGTTCTGCTAATCTTGACCCTTGAGTCAGGTGGCAGGCGGAAATACCCAAGTGGTTATCCGTACAAACACAATTCTGCTAATCCTAACCCGTGAGTCAGGTTGCAGGCGGAGATACCCAAGTGGTTATCCGTACAAACATATTTTTGTTACCCTGACCTGTGAGAATCGGGTGACATGCGAAGATACTCAAGGGTTATCCACACACATACATTTTGTTACCCTGACCTGTGATAATCGGGTGACAGGCGGAGATACCCGAGTGGTTGTCCATACAAACACATTTCTGTTACCCCGACCTATGAGAATCGGCTGACATGCATAGATACTCCAAGGTTATCTGCGCACACACATTTCTGTTACCCCGACTTGTGAGAATCGGATGACATGCGGAGATACCCAATGGTTATCTGTACACGTAATTTTGTTACCCTGACCTGTGAGAATCGGGTGACATGCGGAGATACCCAAGTGGTTTTCCGTGCACACAATTCTGCTACCCTGACCTGTGAGAATCAGGTAGCATGCAGAGACACCTTTTGGTTATCCGTGCACTTGCTTTTCATTATTCTGAACCTGTCCAAAGTCCTTTTTATCATCCCGAGACAAGCAAGTTCGGCAATGTCTTGGATGATGATAGTCGTCTGTTTCTAATCATTTTTTGGAGATTTTTTCTGCAGATACTTTTTTGTCATCTAGGAAAATCAAGTAACAAGACGCACAAAGAACCCATTCAGCTATCCAGAAACGATCAAGTCCGATAGCATGGGAGACATCGTGGTTTTCACTAACAAAGCTATTGGTCGGTCGGGTAAAGTTCGGCTCGAACAAAATTAGTGTCTTATCTTTACTTCCCTTTTATCTCCAATAAAAGATAAGTAAAGAGGAGCAACTGTCACACCTTAATTTTGTTCGGGAACCATTGTTTGTTGGTATATAGACCTCGTTTGACCACTTCAAAACGTTTAACACCCATCACCATGAAATCTGTAAGGTTCTGGGACGTTTCGAAAGGAAACTGGAAAAAAACACGAAAATAGGGGATGTATTTAGTAAAGTGGAGGGGGTGTAAATAGACGATCAAGCCCTAATCTTGTCTGAGGACAATTGTTGTTGGCATACAGACTTCAATTGCTCGCTTTAGAAAGCTTAACACCCATCGTCGCGAGTTCTGTGACGTTTCGGAAAGAAAACAACGAAAAACACAAAAGCGGAAAAAGGGGTGAACTTATCAAAAGGGGGGATGCATCAGGAAACTTCCTGAGGAGGCCACCAGCTTGCCGAGGCAAGCTGAGCTCGCCCGGGTGAGCTGGGCGGCAAGCACCTCGCCCCAATTTGTTGAAAACGGGTATCCGGGGCTTCCGTAAAATTTTCGTAACCTTGGGAAAGCATATTTCACTTAGGATTTGTGAAGAGGAAGAGAAAGAAGAAGAAAATCAAGACTGATGCGCTTCCGTAATGATTCCATAACTTTTCCATAAAATACGAAAAGGAGGGGGTGAACTTATCAATTTGGGGGGTGCAATAGGAAGCTTCTTGAGGAAGCCACCAACTCGCCTGGGCGAGCTGGGCGACAACCTCCTCCCCATTTTGTCTATAAAAAGGGGAAGAAGGCTGAGTTTCAAGGACCCCTGACCTCTATGCTGTGTATTTCAGTTGTTTTTTGTGAAAAGAAGTGAAAAAAGGAAGGAAATCCGAGCCGAGGTGCTTCTGTAACGCTTCTGAGACGTTTCCGTAAGTGATTCCGTGAAGGTTCTTTGCCGTTCTTCGTCCGTTCTTCGTTCGTTCTTCGGTCTTCAACCGATAAGTTTTTGAATTCGAGGCTTTCAATTCATTCTTGCTTTGTTTGTTTTCATTCTTCATGTCATTTACTTTTCATATTCTTTTCTTCCGCTTTTAACGAGCTTTCAACTGTTTATTTAAGCCGTTATCTCGCCTAATAGTTGATAAAATGAATTTCAACCGATCATTTATGTTGTAATCTCATTTAATCACTATTAGAATAAAATCCAACCAATCGTTTATGTCATAACCTTGGTTAAATAAAAGCCAAACAATAATAAAATAATCAAAATATCTTTGGGAAAAATAATAATAAAATAATTAAAAAAATCAATCGGACATTTTTCTTCGAAAGTTTCCTTGAATGAATTGACTAATAACCAAAGTGAAACAAAGGCTAAAATCAACTGACAAATCAAGCTTTTGTCCATGAAAATCTCTCAAAACCGTTTTAAGGTCCAATGCCTTAAACGGTCCTCTTTGCTTTTATCGGTTCACATGGACCGTTCAAAAGCATAAAAATCAACATAACTTTACCGCTTTGCAAGAACTACGTAGGTTTGAGTTCCTCACCACAATCGAGGATATGTAGGAACAAAAGCCCCACTTTTGTTGACCACCCCTTTTCAAAAACCAAGATATCGTTAATGGTCCAATGCCTTAAACGTTTCTCTCCTTTCAAAAATAAAAAAAGATCGTTTAATGGTCCAACGCCTTAAATGATTTTTGTTCTGTTGAAACCTATCTTGTGAATAAAAGATAAAAACCAATTAACCCACGCTTTCTTTATCTCAAGAACTACGTAGGTCTGAGTTCCTCATCACGAATCGAGGATACCTAGGAGCAAAAGCCCTGCTTTTGTTGACCCCAAAAAGATAAAAAACATAAAAAGGGAAATAAAACAATTCGAAGTCATGATATTACACATTTAATTAAAGGCCACCGTCCCTTGTGACAAACGCGTTGGGTGCTAATACCTTCCTCGTGCGTAAATACAACTCCCGAACCTTTCACACTTAAAGTTCGTAGACCACACGTTTCAGTTTTTCTGACGTTTTCCTCGAATAAACATTGGTGGCGACTTTGCGCACCTTCCTCCCTTGGAAGACGCACCCGTGAGCCCCGCGTCGCCCTCCCGTCGAAGGGTAGGTTGCGACACAAGGGCACCCACACCACCACCAAGGGGCCCTCCTTCGACTCCGGCTCCAGCCCAGCCTCGGCCTGACAACAACTTCCCCCCAGGCACAAGCTATAACATGGGAAGAAACCCTCCAGTGAGAAGGGCCCCAGAGTTTTCCCCGATCCCCATGTCGTATGGGGACCTTTTGGCGGTGGTGACCCCGAGAAAAATTTACCAATCTCCCTTCCCGAAGTGGTATAACCCCAATGCCACCTGCGCGTACCACGGAGGGACCCTGGGGCACTCGATCGAGCAATGCCTCGTCATGAAAACCAAGGTTCAAAGTTTGATCAAGGCAGGATGGCTAACATTCCAAGAGGATGGGCCCAATGTGAAGACAAACCCACTTGCCAACCACGGAGGGCCGACTATGAATGCAGTGGAGATATGTAGGTCACAACGACCTAATCGTTTGGGAGACGGCATGACCTCGAGGAGGTTTATCTTTGAAGCCCTACAAGAGGCAGGCGTGGTTCCCCTCGGTGGGAACAAGGGGGATTCCTGTTTAATGCATCCCGGTTTACTGCATGACATGGAGGCATGTACGGCAGTGGGAGAGCTACTGCAGCGGATGATGGATCTTGGCCAGCTTGAGGTCAATGACTGGAACGGGGATGACCAGCATGTCTACATGCAGTCCGTAGATGGGGAAACCCCTAAAAAACCAAAACCCTTGGTGATACATTTCACTCGGGGTTACTACACAGCACCAAGGCACTCCCATGGCATCAGGCAGCGGACCTGCCCCCTTTCCCTACAAAAGCAACAAGGCAGTCCCATGGAAGTATGCCCCCCAAGTTCATGAGAGAGGAAAAGAGAGATCGCCGGCATCGATTCACTCTCAGCAAAAGTAACCAACATCACTGGGTTGAGTGGCGTGACTCGTAGCGGTTACATCTTTGCGGCACCTGACTTGCTAGCGCGGCCCACCAGTACCAAGGGAAAAGCCTAGGAGGTTGAAGAACTGGCCAGCAATGCGACCCCCGCTCTGGAGGAGGACGTCCTGACAGGGAGGTTCGTCGAGAAGAAAGAGGGGTCCAGCAAAAAGGAGGTGTCAGCGGAGGAGGCTAGCGAATTCCTCCGCATAATCCAATAAAGGGAATACAAAATAATAGAACAGCTCAACAAAACCCCCGCCAGGGTCTCCCTCTTAGAATTGATCATGAGCTCTGAGCCCCACCGGGCATTGTTGGTCAAAGTGTTAAACGAGGCACACATGGCCCAAGACATCTTCGTGGAAGATTTTGAGGGGATAGTCAGCAACATTACCGCCAATAACTACCTTACCTTCGTGGAGGAGGAGATTCTTGTCGAAGGGCGGGGGCACAATAGGGCTCTGCATGTCTCCATCAAGTGCATGGACATGTTATGGCCAAAGTCCTCATCAACAATGGCTCAAGCTTGAATGTGATGCCCAAGAGTATGTTGGAGAAGCTGCCTTTCGATGCCTCTCGCTTGAGGCCAAGCTCCATGGTAGTTCAAGCATTCGATGGGAGCCATAGGGAGGTGAGGGGAGAGATTGATCTCCCGGTCCAGATAGGACCCTACACTTGTCAGGTTACCTTTCAAGTGATGGACATAAGCCCTACATACAGCTGTTTGCTGGGCCGACCATGGATCCATTCGGTAGGAGTAGTACCCTTGACGCTTCACCAAAAATTGAAATTCATGGTGGAGGGGCTTTTGGTCATCGTTTCAAGAGAGGAGGACCTTCTTGTAAGCTGCCCATCCTCTATGCCCTATGTCGAAGCCACAGAGGAATCTCTGGAAACAGCCTTCCAATCCTTTGAGATGGTGAGTAATGCCTCTGTAGAATCCCTTCCAATGTGTCCTCACATGCCCAATGCGGCAATCATGGTAAAGGGCATGGATACGAGCCCAGGATGGGCTTAGGAAAGAACAACCACAGCAGGGCCAGCTTGGTAAACGTCATGGAGAACTAAAGAAGGTGCGGCTTAGGATACAAGCCTACGCGGGCCAGTATAAGGAAAAGCAGCTGGGAAAGGAGAAACTAGGGCACTGACCCGTAGCCGAGGCCACCAGTGGAGGAGGCCCCTCCTTGTCACCTCAACAAGAGCTTTGTCAGTGCAGGCCTGAGGCGCAAAAAGGAAGTTGCCATGGTGCACGATGAATCCCCATGGGGACATCCTGACTGGGTGCAACCATGTCCTCCTGGATTTCCGCTAGGGAACTAGCGGGTCTTGGAACAGCCTGAGGTTTCCTCGGCGAGCATAATGTAAACTTTAAGTTTTAGAACCTTACGACTAGGCCTAGGCTTTAGGGTTTTTCCCTTTGATAAGGCGTTACGTCTTTCATTCTGAAATCAATAATACAAGATCTTTTGTTTATCTGTTCTTGTGCCTTCACCCATTCTCATTCATTTGCATGTTTATTTTTGTTGCATTTAAAATTATACAAATCCGACGATGAGTCCTATGAAGGTACTAATACCAAGGACCCAGCCGTTGATTTTGAACGAGAGGCAGATCGGATGGAGGAGGGAGGACGATGCGGGGTTTTCCCCAGAGTTAGAAAGGATGGTCGCCCAAAAGGACCGAGCGTTGAAGCCACACCAAGAAGAAACGAGGATCGAAAATTGATGGAAGCTTGCTTGTGGAGCTTCTATGGAGGCTGGATCTTCGAGCTTCAATGAGGTCCTTCAATGGTGATTTTACACCATGGAGATGCAGCGGAAGGAAAATGAGAAGAGGAGAGGGGAGGCACCATCCACTAGGGAATAAGCCAAGGAAGAAGGAGCTTCACCACAAGGAATTGCCTTGGATAAGAAGCTTGAAGGGGATGCTTTAATGGAGGAAAAGAAAGAGAGAAGGGGGAAGCACGAAATTGAAGGAATAAAAGAAGGAGAGAAGTGGAACTTTGAAGTGTATCTCATAAGACTTTCATTCATCAAAGTTACAACAAGTGTTACACATGCTTCTATTTATAGTCTAGGTAGCTTCCTTGAGAAGCTTTCTTGAGAAAACTTCCTTGAGAAGTTTCTTTGAGAAAACTTCCTTGAGAAGCTAGAGTTTAGCTACACACACCTCTCTAATAGTTAAGCTCACCTCCTTGAGATGAGAAGCTAGAGCTTAGCTACACACCCCCTATAATAGCTAAGCTCACCCCCATGACAAAATACATGAAAATACAAAAAAAATTCCTACTACAAAGACTACTCAAAATGCCTCGAAATACAAGGCTAAAACCCTATACTACTAGAATTGCCAAAATACAAGGCCCAAACGAAGGAAAAACCTATTCTAATATTTACAAAGATAAGCGGGCTCATACTTAGCCCATGGGCTCGAAATCTACCCTAAGGCTAATGAGAACCCTAGGGCCTTCACTTGGATCTTTGGCCCAATCTACTTGGAGTCTTCTATCCAATGCCTTTGCGGGGTAGGATTACATCATTCCCTCCACCTTGGAAAGGATTTGACCTCAAATCTTGAGGTTCTTCATACTCTGGGCTCCTTCCCTCAACACCTGTAAAAAGAACAAAAACATATGTATTAGTGGTGTTTGGTATGTTGAAGTAAGGTAAGGTCTGAGAACCCATTTCCTGGGCATCTTCCCATGAAGGAACATGGTTTCTCACCAACTGAATGAGTGGTGCTACAAGTATAGAAAAATATGGGACAAACCTTTTGTAAAAGTTTGTTAAGTCATGGAAGCCCCAAATTTTTCTTATACTTGGTGGAGTAGGCCACTCAAGAATGTCCTTTATTCTCTAAGGGTTCATGGGAACCCCTTGATCACTATTTGAAAAATTAAGAAAAGTAACGCAATAAAACATACCTTTTTTCTGTATTTTCATATTGATTATTCCTACCAAAAAGTATGACAAACCTAAGGTGTCCCATATGAGTACCTAAGTTTGTATTGAAACTAAAAATAAGAACAAACCTACCTAATGGGTCCCTATGTACACACACCATGAAGATGTTAGGTGCAGGAGTGATTTTACAAAAGAGGGTTTCACCACTCAAAACATTCATCATACTACCTATTTTAGGGACTTGGTGCCTAATAATACCTATTTTGGGCACCAACAAAGCACAAGTATTTAAGCTCTTGCGAACCAAACCCTCATCCAACAACTTCTTTACTTTTGGAATAAACTCAAGCCCAAGAGGTGTGGCAATGCTAGCAAGTGTCTTTTTACAAAAGAGAAAATGTGGAGGTTGTCTAAGAGGGAAAGTTTCTTTAATGTTTGTCTTTATTGTAAAATGAGTTTCCTTCTTAGCTAACCTCTTGGAGGAGACACTTACCTCCTTACACTTCTCTTTAACCACTAATGGTTGTCCTTCTTCTTGGGGGTAGATTTCTTCACTAGATTCTTCCCCTTTTGCTTTTTCACTTTCACTAGAGGAAGGTGAAGTAGTAGCCTTATCTTGGCTACTATAAATGTCTTAGCCCCTCATAATCATGGTTTTTGTGGTGGGGCATTGAGAAGTAATGTGTCCTCTTCCAAGACATTTAAAGCACTTTATAGAGCTAGTTTTCTCTTGCATACTAGCCTTAGGGGCTTGCTTTTCTATTGTCTTCCCCTTATCACCTTTGGGCTTAGAAGGTGTCACCCCTAAGATGCTTTGACCTTGGTCGTTCTTTGGATAAGAGTGAGAGCCATAAGATTTTGATGTAGACTTCTTTTTAAGTTGTTGCTCTACCCTTATTTCCCAAACTAAGTTAGCCTCTACACTGTCCTTCCCATGGAAGTATGGGAGGTTAATGTTAGCCTCTTGAGGCTTTCTTTCCTTTTCTCTTCTATGGGAGTGAGGTCTAAGATGTGACCTATGCCTTCCTTCGTTATAGTCACGAAATTTTTCATTTAGGCTCTTGCAAGAGTTATGACTACTATAAGAGGCATGTTTTTCTCTTTTCATTTCTTTCATTATTTTTCTTCTTTCTTCCTCTCTTATTTTCTTTCTTTCATCTTGACTTATTTCTTCCACTTTTTTTTTCCTTTTTCTTTTCTCTCTTGTTTTTCTTTCCATAACTTGAGGGAACTCAACTCATCTAAGATTCTAGATAAAGGGTCTTTATGACAAGTACCCTCGCCATTAACACTAGATGAATGATGACTCATGTTGGTTCCTAAGTTGTGGTTCTTTCTTGTTGGAGGTTTGAAAACAAAAGGTAAAAGAAACTATGGTTGAAACTATCCAAAATAAACACTAAAAGAGGTGTGAAAAATAAGGTAAAAAACTAATTGGTAAAAGGAAAGCTATCTAGGCGGTTTGACAATGGAAGGTAAAGGAAATAAGCTATGAAAGTAAGCAAGAAACTAGGCGAATCCTAAGAGTGTTTGGATGACCACATTCAAGGTTCCCAACAAAACACTCACTATCCTAAGCAAAAATTGCCTAAAATTATTACACACAAATGGAAGTTTGGTAACCTATTGGAGGCTCCCAACACACTTCCAATGAAAGGCCTTTTTGTTACAAAACTTGAAAGCAATGAAGGCAAGTAAATTGCAAATTACAAAATTACAAAACGGTCCTCAATTTTGGTGGTTGTTCTCTCTTTGGTGATTCACTCAATTTGGAGTGCTTCTTAGTCCAATAGCTCTTAAGGTGGCTAGCCCCTTTCTTCTTAACTCAAATTCTTCAAGGGATGCAACCAATCCTCCTTCCAATTCCCTATATGGCAACCCACAAATAAGGAAACAAAGAGACAAGCAATAACCAAAGACCAAAAAAATGAAATGAAAGCTAAACCAATGGAGTTTTAACAAGACAATTTTTTAAGGATTACTCAACAATTAAAGCAATGAAAAGGACATAGAAACAAGCTAGGACTCAAAGAGAAACTTAGAATGGCTCTAGAGTAGAGTAAAAAAAACTAAAAAAAAAGACTCAACAAACCTCTTGCTTTGGCACTTTTTTTCACAGTAATTTTCAATTGAAGTTTCGAAACTAAGATTGGTATAACATAGGCACCAATTGTAGAATAAATTTTGAGCCAAAACAACAAGCACACTTCCCTTTCACTTTTTTTTTTCTGGATACTGATTTTTTCTGCCAAATTGTATGATTTTTCTATTTTTTTTACTTTTCTCCAAATCACTTGGTTCTTTTTTTATAACTTTCTTCCAGATGTCTAGAAAATTCAGTAAAATTTTCAGCTCAAAATTCGAAGTAACCAATTCTCAGTAATCTTTACAAGTTTGTATGTCCAAGCTGCCAGCACCAGCGGTTTTTTTTTAAGCATGGTATATTGATTGCCTTGGGCTTACTTTCAACCTTCCTATGTATGTTGAACTCACTAGGATTGTTTACCACAGTTTTAGGAGTTCAATATTCACTTAGGATCAACATTTCAGCCAGCAATTCAATCACCAAAACTCAAATTCACAATAGACACAATCATAAGGAAACCTAAAAGTTCAAGAAAAGGTTCACAATCAAAGACTCTCTAAGAATTTTGCATGAACATGTTAAGGACTAATTAACATGAAAGATTGGACTCAAATCAAATAATAGGCTAAAAGAATTTCATACACTCATGAACAAATGAGTTAGACAAAGAAACAAGAAAATAAAATTCAGCACAACATAAGAAATCTTATGTGACAAGTTTCATGACTAGACAAGACTTCTATGACAAAACTACAATAGGTGAACAAGTAACTCTAGATTTTTGAGATTTTCTTCTACTTTAATATTTTTTTAAGAGTTTTATGGTTTAGGTTTCAGCCACAAAAAATAACAAGACAAGTCTCAAAGGAACCTAAACTCAACACAATTCATGGTTCAAGAACAAGAACAAGAAATTTGAACCATAGAAAATCAAATCTAGCTTCTATAGCAAGTTTAATCGGTGGAAACTCTAAAGAATCATGTTAACAACATTTAGCACAAGACTTTTGAGGAGATACATGGAGAAAAAATGAAGAAACAACAATGGAAGAGAAGGTAAAGCAAAAAATTAATGGAGGTTTAAGGAGCACCTACTTGAAGCTCTTGTGCTCTGATTACCACTTGATGGAAGCTTGCTTGTGGAGCTTCTATGGAGGCTGGATCTTTGAGCTTCAATGAGTTCCTTCAATGGTGATTTTACACCATGGAGATGCAGCGGAAGGCAAAGGAGAAGAGGAGAGGGGAGGCACCATCCACTAGGGAATAAGCCAAGGAAGAAGGAGATTCACCACCAAGAATTGCCTTGGATAAGAAGCTTGAAGGGGATGCTTTGATGGAGGAAAAGAAAGAGAGAAGGGGGGAGCACGAAATTGAAGGAATAAAAGAAGGAGAGAAGTGGAACTTTGAAGTGTAACTCATAAGACTATCATTCATCAAAGTTACAACAAGTGTTACACATGCTTCTATTTATAGACTAGGTAGCTTCCTTGAGAAGCTTTCTTGAGAAAACTTCCTTGAGAAGTTTCTTTGAGAAAACTTCCTTGAGAAGCTAGAGCTTAGCTACACACACCTCTCTAATAGCTAAGCTCACCTCCTTGAGATGAGAAGCTAGAGCTTAGCTACACACCCCCTATAATAGCTAAGCTCACCCCCATGACAAAATACATGAAAATACAAAAAAAATCCCTACTACAAAGACTACTCAAAATGCCTCGAAATACAAGGCTAAAACCCTATACTACTAGAATGACCAAAATACAAGGCCCAAACGAAGGAAAAACCTATTCTAATATTTACAAAGATAAGCGGGCTCATACTTAGCCCATGGGCTCAAAATCAACCCTAAGGCTAATGAGAACCCTAAGGCCTTCCCTTGGATCTTTGGCCCAATCTACTTGGAGTCTTCTATCCAATGCCCTTGCAGGGTAGGATTGCATAAAAAATTTAGGTGTTGGCGATGAAAGGAAAGAGGTAAAAGTGGGTATGGGCATGGCCACCTTTATCCATGATAAGTTGGTGACTTTACTACGAGACTACCAAGATATCTTTGCTTGGTCGTACCAAGACATGCTTGGCTTGAACGCTGACATTGTGCAGCATAAGTTACCCTTGAATCTTGGATGCTCCCCGGTGAAACAAAAGCTAAGAAGGATAAGGCCCGAGATGTCCTTAAAGATTAAGGAGGAAGTAAAGAAGCAGTTCAATGTTGGCTTCTTGGCTGTGGCCCGATACCCCAAGTGGGTGGCCAACATAGTGCCTGTCCCAAAGAAAGACGAAAAGGTACGGATGTGCATGGACAATCAGGACCTTAACCGAGCAAGTCCCAAGGATAACTTTCCTTTATCGCACATAGATGTCCTCGTAGACAACAAGGCCAGTTTCACTTTGTTTTCTTTCATGGACGGCTTCTCGGGCTACAATCAGATAAAGATGACACCGAAGGACATGGAGAAGACTATGTTCGTCACCTTGTGAGGGACGTTCTGTTATAAGGTGATGTCCTTTGGACTCAAGAACGCCGGGCCAACCTATCAACAGGCGATGGTAGCTTTGTTCCACAATATGATGCATCGAGAAATCGAAGTCTACGTGGACGACATGATCGCCAAGTCCAAAACTGAAGAGGAACACCTCATCAACTTACGGAAGTTGTTCGAGAGACTACGGAAGTACCAGTTAAGGTTGAACCCCGTCAAGTGTACTTTCAGGGTCAAGTCAGGGAAATTGTTGGGCTTCGTCGTGAGTCAAAAAGGGATAGAGGTTGGCCCCGAGAAAGTAAAAGCCATCCTTGAGATGTTGGAGCCACATACCGAGAAACAAGTCTAAGGTTTCTTGGGACGTTTGAACTACATCGCCAGGTTCATATCACAGCTCACAGCTACCTACGAGCCGTTCTTCAAGCTCTTTCACAAGGATCAGTCCATTCGCTGGAACGATGACTGTCAAGAGGCAGTTGGAAGAATCAAATAGTGCCTCATGAACCCCCTGGTACTTATGCCACCGGTGGCCAGGAGACCCCTCTTTCTCTACATGACAGTGTTGGATGAGTTGATGGGGTGCATGCTGGGATAGCACGACGATTCCGGGAAAGAGAACGGGTCATCTATTACTTGAGTAAAAAGTTCACGACCTGTGAGATGAACTATTCCCTGTAGGAAAGAACATGTTGTGCCTTGGTGTGGGCGTCCCATCGTCTGAGACAGTACATACTGAGCCATACCACCTGGCTGGTATCCAAGATGGATCCGGTCAAGTACATCTTTGAGAAGCCTACTCTCACAGGGCGGATCGCTCGGTGGTAGGTATTGCTATCCGAGTTCGACATCGTCTATGTCACCCAAAAGGCAATAAAGGGAAGTACCTTGGCGGACTATCTAGCTCAACAACCCCTCAATGATTACCAGCCCATGCATCCCGAGTTCTCGAATGAGGACATCATGGCCTTATTTGAGTAAAAGCTAGAAGATAAAGACAAGGACAAATGGGTCGTGTGGTTCGACGGAGCGTCTAAGGCCCTAGGCCACAGAGTTGGAGCAGCCTTGGTCTCTTCGGACAATTAATGCATATCCTTTGTTAGTGCTTAGCTTTACTGAGTTTTAAAAGATTGGCTAAAATTTTGTTAAAACATAAGCACTTAGACAATGAAGGAAAGCTGGAGTTGCTGCACATGATGTCTAACATTATGTCAAGGAATCAGATCGGGCTGCACAATGCACAAGGCAAGATAAAATGTCAAATGAAGAATTGAAGCTGCAGGATCCACGATGTCGGATACAATGTCCAGGACATCCTGCCCGAAAATACTGGACACATAAATCTGTTATACCTTTAACAGATTAATGTGCAGTCAGCAACAGATTAGGCGATCTATCTTTAGGAACGAATTAAAAGATAATTAAAGTTCGAATTACAAACTTGAATAGTTCGTTCAGGGATTAAAGATTAAAGATAAAAACTAAAAGATCAAACTCTATCTTTTAGATCTTTAAGTGCAGATTTTCAGGAGAATGATAGATCTTATCCAGCGCAAGTTGTTGCAGCCCAGATACGCACACTGCTATATAAACATGAAGGCTGCACGAGTTTTGTACCAAGTCTGAGATTGAAGAGTTATTTTGTGAGTTTTGGGACTTGAGTGTTTTGTGAGCCACCTTGATGTTACCCTAACATCAAGTGTTGGACCTGAGTGTGTAGAGTTGATCTCTATTGTTCAGAGAGCAATCTCTGGTGTGTCTTTGATTTATTTGTAAACACGGGAGAGTGATTGAGAGGGAGTGAGAGGGGTTCTCATATCTAAGAGTGGCTCTTAGGTAGAGGTTGCATGGGTAGTTGTTAGGTGAGAAGGTTGTAAACAGTGGCTGTTAGATCTTCGAACTAACACTATTTTAGTGGATTTCCTCCCTGGCTTGGTAGCCCCCAGATGTAGGTGACGTTGCACCGAACTGGGTTAACAATTCTCTTGTGTTATTTACTTGTTTAATCTGTTCATACTGTCAAATATAATCTGCATGTTCTGAAGCGTGATGTCGTGACATCCGGTACGACATCTGTCATTGGTATCAGAATTTCAATTGGTATCAGAGCGGGCACTCTAAATCACTGAGTGAGATCTAGGGAGATAAATTCTGATGAACATGGAGAAAGAAGGAGGACCAGTGAACAGACCACCAATTCTGGATGGAACCAACTATGAATACTGGAAAGCAAGGATGGTGGCCTTCCTCAAATCACTGGATAGCAGAACCTGGAAAGCTGTCATCAAAGGCTGGGAACATCCCAAGATGTTGGACACAGAAGGAAAGCCCACTAATGAATTGAAGCCAGAAGAAGACTGGACAAAAGAAGAAGACGAATTGGCACTTGGAAACTCCAAAGCCTTGAATGCCCTATTCAATGGAGTTGACAAGAATATCTTCAGACTGATCAACACATGCACAGTGGCCAAGGATGCATGGGAGATCCTGAAAACCACTCATAAAGGAACCTCCAAAGTGAAGATGTCCAGATTGCAACTATTGGCTACAAAATTCGAAAATCTGAAGATGAAGGAGGAAGAGTGTATTCATGACTTCCACATGAACATTCTTGAGATTGCCAATGCTTGCACTGCCTTGGGAGAAAGGATGACAGATGAAAAGCTGGTGAGAAAGATCCTCAGATCTTTGCCTAAGAGATTTGACATGAAAGTCACTGCAATAGAGGAGGCCCAAGACATTTGCAACATGAGAGTAGATGAACTCATTGGTTCCCTTCAAACCTTTGAGCTAGGACTCTCGGATAGGACTGAAAAGAAGAGCAAGAACCTGGCGTTCGTGTCCAATGATGAAGGAGAAGAAGATGAGTATGACCTGGATACTGATGAAGGTCTGACTAACGCAGTTGTGCTCCTTGGAAAACAGTTCAACAAAGTGCTGAACAGAATGGACAGGAGGCAGAAACCACATGTCCGGAACATCCCTTTCGACATCAGGAAAGGTAGTGAATACCACAAAAAGTCAGATGAAAAGTCCAGTCACAGCAAAGGAATTCAATGCCATGGGTGTGAAGGCTATGGGCACATCAAAACTGAATGTCCCACCCATCTCAAGAAGCAGAGGAAAGGACTTTCTGTATGTCGGTCTGATGATACAGAGAGTGAACAAGAAAGTGATTCTGACAGAGATGTGAATGCACTCACTGGGAGATTTGAATCTGATGAAGATTCAAGTGATATTGAAATCACTTTTGATGAGCTTGCTATATCCTATAGAAAACTATGCATCAAAAGTGAGAAGATTCTTCAACAAGAAGCACAACTGAAGAAGGTCATTGCAAATCTGGAGGCTGAGAAGGAGGCACATGAAGAGGAGATCTCTGAGCTTAAAGGAGAAGTTGGTTTTCTGAACTCTAAACTGGAAAACATGACAAAATCAATCAAGATGCTGAATAAAGGCTCAGATATGCTTGATGAGGTGCTACAGCTTGGGAAGAATGTTGGAAACCAGAGAGGACTTGGGTTTAATCATAAATCTGCTGGCAGAATAACCATGACAGAATTTGTTCCTGCCAAAAACAGCACTGGAGCCACGATGTCACAACATCGGTCTCGACATCATGGAACGCAGCAGAAAAAGAGCAAAAGAAAGAAGTGGAGGTGTCACTACTGTGGCAAGTATGGTCACATAAAGCCCTTTTGCTATCATCTACATGGCCATCCACATCATGGAACTCAAAGTAGCAGCAGCGGAAGGAAGATGATGTGGGTTCCAAAACACAAGATTGTTAGTCTTGTTGTTCATACTTCACTTAGAGCATCAGCTAAGGAAGATTGGTACCTAGATAGCGGCTGTTCCAGACACATGACAGGAGTTAAAGAATTCCTGGTGAACATTGAACCTTGCTCCACTAGCTATGTGACATTTGGAGATGGCTCTAAAGGAAAGATCACTGGAATGGGAAAGCTAGTCCATGATGGACTTCCTAGTCTGAACAAAGTACTGCTGGTGAAGGGACTGACTGCGAACTTGATCAGGATCAGTCAGTTGTGTGATAAAGGATTCAATGTAAACTTCACAAAGTCAGAATGCTTGGTGACAAATGAGAAGAGTGAAGTTCTAATGAAGGGCAGCAGATCAAAGGACAACTGTTACCTATGGACACCTCAAGAAACCAGTTACTCCTCCACATGTCTATTCTCCAAAGAAGATGAAGTCAAAATATGGCATCAAAGATTTGGACATCTGCACTTAAGAGGCATGAAGAAAATCATTGACAAAGGTGCTGTTAGAGGCATTCCCAATCTGAAAATAGAAGAGGGCAGAATCTGTGGTGAATGTCAGATTGGAAAGCAAGTCAAGATGTCCCACCAGAAGCTTCAACATCAGACCACTTCCAGGGTGCTGGAACTACTTCACATGGACTTGATGGGGCCTATGCAAGTTGAAAGCCTTGGAGGAAAGAGGTATGCCTATGTTGTTGTGGATGATTTCTCCAGATTTACCTGGGTCAACTTTATCAGAGAAATCAGACACCTTTGAAGTATTCAAGGAGTTGAGTCTAAGACTTCAAAGAGAAAAAGACTGTGTCATCAAGAGAATCAGGAGTGACCATGGCAGAGAGTTTGAACACAGCAAGTTTACTGAATTCTGCACATCTGAAGGCATCACTCATGAGTTCTCTGCAGCCATTACACCACAACAAAATGGCATAGTTGAAAGGAAAAACAGGACTTTGCAAGAAGCTGCTAGGGTCATGCTTCATGCCAAAGAACTTCCCTATAATCTCTGGGCTGAAGCCATGAACACAGCATGCTACATCCACAACAGAGTCACACTTAGAAGAGGGACTCCAACCACACTGTATGAAATCTGGAAAGGGAGGAAGCCAACTGTCAAGCACTTCCACATCTTTGGAAGTCCATGTTACATTTTGGCCGATAGAGAGCAAAGGAGAAAGATGGATCCCAAGAGTGATGCAGGAATATTCTTGGGATACTCTACAAACAGCAGAGCATATAGAGTATTCAATTCCAGAACCAGAACTGTGATGGAATCCATCAATGTGGTTGTTGATGATCTAACTCCAGCAAGAAAGAAGGATGTCGAAGAAGATGTCAGAACATCGGGAGACAATGTAGCAGATACAGCTAAAAGTGCAGAAAATGCAGAAAACTCTGATTCTGCTACAGATGAACCAAACATCAATCAACCTGACAAGAGTCCCTCCATTAGAATCCAGAAGATGCACCCCAAGGAGCTGATTATAGGAGATCCAAACAGAGGAGTCACTACAAGATCAAGGGAGATTGAGATTGTCTCCAATTCATGTTTTGTCTCCAAAATTGAGCCCAAGAATGTGAAAGAGGCACTGACTGATGAGTTCTGGATCAATGCTATGCAAGAAGAATTGGAGCAATTCAAAAGGAATGAAGTTTGGGAGCTAGTTCCTAGACCCGAGGGAACTAATGTGATTGGCACCAAGTGGATCTTCAAGAACAAAACCAATGAAGAAGGTGTTATAACCAGAAACAAGGCCAGACTTGTTGCTCAAGGCTACACTCAGATTGAAGGTGTAGACTTTGATGAAACTTTCGCCCATGTTGCTAGACTTGAGTCCATCAGATTGCTACTTGGTGTAGCTTGCATCCTCAAATTCAAGCTGTACCAGATGGATGTGAAGAGCGCGTTTCTGAATGGATACCTGAATGAAGAAGCCTATGTGGAGCAGCCAAAGGGATTTGTAGATCCAACTCATCCAGATCATGTATACAGGCTCAAGAAGGCTCTCTATGGATTGAAGCAAGCTCCAAGAGCTTGGTATGAAAGGCTAACAGAGTTCCTTACTCAGCAAGGGTATAGGAAGGGAGGAATTGACAAGACTCTCTTTGTCAAACAAGATGCTGAAAACTTGATGATAGCACAGATATATGTTGATGACATTGTGTTTGGAGGGATGTCGAATGAGATGCTTCGACATTTTGTCCAACAGATGCAATCTGAATTTGAGATGAGTCTTGTTGGAGAGCTGACTTATTTTCTGGGACTCCAAGTGAAGCAGATGGAAGACTCCATATTCCTCTCACAAAGCAAGTATGCAAAGAACATTGTCAAGAAGTTTGGGATGGAAAATGCCAGCCATAAAAGAACACCTGCACCTACTCACTTGAAGCTGTCAAAAGATGAAGCTGGCACCAGTGTTGATCAAAGTCTGTACAGAAGCATGATTGGGAGCTTACTATATTTAACAGCCAGCAGACCTGACATCACCTTTGCAGTAGGTGTTTGTGCAAGATATCAAGCCAATCCTAAGATAAGTCACTTGAATCAAGTAAAGAGAATTCTGAAATATGTAAATGGCACCAGTAACTATGGGATTATGTACTGTCATTGTTCAGATTCAATGCTGGTTGGGTATTGTGATGCTGATTGGGCTGGAAGTGCAGATGACAGAAAAAGCACTTCTGGTGGATGTTTCTATTTGGGCAACAATCTTATTTCATGGTTCAGCAAGAAGCAGAACTGTGTGTCCCTATCTACTGCAGAAGCAGAGTATATTGCAGCAGGAAGCAGCTGTTCACAACTAGTTTGGATGAAGCAGATGTTTAAGGAGTACAATGTCGAACAAGATGTCATGACATTGTACTGTGACAACTTGAGTGCTATTAATATTTCTAAAAATCCTGTTCAACACAGCAGAACCAAGCACATTGACATTAGACATCACTATATTAGAGATCTTGTTGATGATAAAGTTATCACACTGGAGCATGTTGACACTGAGGAACAAATAGCAGATATTTTCACAAAGGCATTGGATGCAAATCAGTTTGAAAAACTGAGGGGCAAGCTGGGCATTTGTCTGCTAGAGGATTTATAGCAATTACTTTTATCTGAACGTGCTCAAACGTTAATAGCGCGTTCACTACTGGGCCAAAACAAATTCGACCGTTGCTTCACACGTCCCTCTACATTCCTCATTCAAACTCATATTTTCGTGGTAATCTCGTTTTCATCAGCATTCCCCAACACCTCTCAGAGATTCACGAAACCACTCCAAAGGCTCTGCTTCTCCATGGCTACCTCACCAAAAGATACTTCATCTCCTGGTTCACCCTCTGTACCATCATCTCCATCATCCACCAAAGCACCATCAAACCAGGAACAACCTGAATTCAATATCCAACCCATACAAATGATTCCTGGTCAAGCCCCTGTTCCCGAGAAACTGGTCCCCAAAAGACAACAGGGAGTGAAGATTTCTGAAAACCCTAGCCTTGCAACAAGTCCTAGGGAAGTAGACACGGAGATGGATAAGAAGATCCGCAGTATTGTGAGTAGCATTCTGAAAAATGCTTCTGTCCCTGATGCTGATAAAGATGTTCCAACATCCTCCACCCCAAATGCTGAAGTCCTCTCTTCATCCAGTAAAGAGGAATCAACAGAGGAAGAGGATCAAGCCACAGAGGAGATCCCTGCACCAAGGGCACCAGAACCTGCTCCAGGTGACCTCATTGACCTAGAAGAAGTAGAATCTGATGAGGAACCCATTGCCAACAAGTTGGCACCTGGCATTGCAGAAAGATTACAAAGCAGAAAGGGAAAAACCCCCATTACTAGGTCTGGACGAATCAAAACTATGGCACAGAAGAAGAGCACACCAATCACTCCTACCACATCCAGATGGAGCAAAGTTGCAATCCCTTCCAAGAAGAGGAAAGAAATTTCCTCATCTGATTCTGATGATGATGTCGAACTAGATGTTCCCGACATCAAGAGGGCCAAGAAATCAGGGAAAAAGGTGCCTGGAAATGTCCCTGATGCACCATTGGACAACATTTCATTCCACTCCATTGGCAATGTTGAAAGGTGGAAATTTGTATATCAACGCAGACTTGCCTTAGAAAGAGAACTGGGAAGAGATGCCTTGGATTGCAAGGAGATCATAGACCTCATCAAGGCTGCTGGACTGCTGAAAACTGTCACCAAATTGGGAGATTGCTATGAAAGTCTAGTCAGGGAATTCATTGTCAACATTCCCTCTGACATAACAAACAGAAAGAGTGATGAGTATCAGAAAGTGTTTGTCAGAGGAAAATGTGTTAGATTCTCCCCTGCTGTAATCAACAAATACCTGGGCAGACCAACTGAAGGAGTGGTGGATATTGCTGTTTCTGAGCATCAAATTGCCAAGGAAATCACTGCCAAACAAGTCCAGCATTGGCCAAAGAAAGGGAAGCTTTCTGCAGGGAAGCTAAGTGTGAAGTATGCAATCCTGCATAGGATTGGCACTGCAAACTGGGTACCCACCAATCATACTTCCACTGTTGCCACAGGTTTGGGTAAATTTCTGTATGCTGTTGGAACTGAGTCCAAATTTAATTTTGGAAACTATATTTTTGATCAAACTATTAAGCATTCAGAATCTTTTGCTGTCAAATTACCCATTGCCTTCCCAACTGTATTGTGTGGCATTATGTTGAGTCAACATCCCAATATCTTAAACAACATTGACTCTGTGAAGAAGAGAGAATCTCCTCTATCCCTGCATTACAAACTGTTTGAGGGGACACATGTCCCAGACATTGTCTCGACATCAGGGAAAGCTGCTGCTTCAGGTGCTGTGTCCAAGGATGATTTGATTGCTGAACTCAAGGACACATGCAAGGTGCTGGAGGCAACCATCAAAGCCAACACAGAGAAGAAAATGGAGCTGGAACGCCTGATCAAAAGACTCTCAGACAATGGCATTGATGATGGAGAAGCAGCTGAGGAAGAAGAAGATGCAGCAGAGGATACAGAATCAGATGATGATGATTCTGATGCCACCCCATGACCATCAGACCTTTATTTTTTTACTGTTACTAGCTATTGGGGCATGTCCCTTTGAACAATGGATTGCTATTGGTCTGTAATATTTGCACCTTAATTTCATGCATTCTACTTTTGCCAAATTCTGTCTAAAAAGGGGGAGTAGTAGGATAGGATATTATGCATGTAGATTATGCAGTAGATTATGCATGTAGGATATTATGCATGATTTATGATTTTGAGGGGGAGTAGTATTTATACTGCTGCTGCTGATGATGATTGATGTAAGCTACTGAAACTAGTAGCTGATAGAAGATGCTGCAGTAAGAGCATGGAGACAGGGGGAGCAGAAAGCTGATGTCACGTGAGATGTCTTGACATCCTGGAAAAGACTTGTAGATTTGCAACTTGCAGAATTTTGCTGTCACCACTACAGAGACTGCTGTGCTTGATTACTCTGATAATGAAAGTTGCTGATCCCACTTGCATGACTGCTCGTACCTGCTCAGGAAGTGTCTAAGTATGTTTTAGACAAAATTTGCCAAAGGGGGAGATTGTTAGTGCTTAGCTTTACTGAGTTTTAAAAGATTGGCTAAAATTTTGTTAAAACATAAGCACTTAGACAATGAAGGAAAGCTGGAGTTGCTGCACATGATGTCTAACATTATGTCAAGGAATCAGATCGGGCTGCACAATGCACAAGGCAAGATAAAATGTCAAATGAAGAATTGAAGCTGCAGGATCCACGATGTCGGATACAATGTCCAGGACATCCTGCCCGAAAATACTGGACACATAAATCTGTTATACCTTTAACAGATTAATGTGCAGTCAGCAACAGATTAGGCGATCTATCTTTAGGAACGAATTAAAAGATAATTAAAGTTCGAATTACAAACTTGAATAGTTCGTTCAGGGATTAAAGATTAAAGATAAAAACTAAAAGATCAAACTCTATCTTTTAGATCTTTAAGTGCAGATTTTTAGGAGAATGATAGATCTTATCCAGCGCAAGTTGTTGCAGCCCAGATACGCACACTGCGATATAAACATGAAGGCTGCACGAGTTTTGTACCAAGTCCGAGATTGAAGAGTTATTTTGTGAGTTTTGGGACTTGAGTGTTTTGTGAGCCACCTTGATGTTACCCTAACATCAAGTGTTGGACCTGAGTGTGTAGAGTTGATCTCTATTGTTCAGAGAGCAATCTCTGGTGTGTCTTTGATTTATTTGTAAACACGGGAGAGTGATTGAGAGGGAGTGAGAGGGGTTCTCATATCTAAGAGTGGCTCTTAGGTAGAGGTTGCATGGGTAGTGGTTAGGTGAGAAGGTTGTAAACAGTGGCTGTTAGATCTTCGAACTAACACTATTTTAGTGGATTTCCTCCCTGGCTTGGTAGCCCCCAGATGTAGGTGACGTTGCACCGAACTGGGTTAACAATTCTCTTGTGTTATTTACTTGTTTAATCTGTTCATACTGTCAAATATAATCTGCATGTTCTGAAGCGTGATGTCGTGACATCCGGTACGACATCTGTCATTGGTATCAGAATTTCATCCTTCACGACCAGACTAGGTTTCGACTGCACCAACAACATGGTCGAATACGAGGCATGCGCCCTCGGGATCGAAGCAGCCATTGACTTCAATGTCAAGTCATTCAAGGTGTACAGAGACTCAACTTTAGTAATTCACCAACTGAGAGGAGAATGGTAGACTAAGGATCATAAGCTGATACCCTACCAGGCTTACACCAAGAAGTTGGCCGAGTTCTTCGATGATGTCTCTTTCCATCACATCCCTCGAGAGGAAAATCAAATGGCCGATCCGCATAGAGACTTGTCGTACATTGAGTTCAAATGTCGCGGCAAGCCTGCACATTGTTGTCTAATAGAAGAAGAGAAAGATGGTGAACCTTGGTTTTTCGACATCAAGCAATACGTCGAAATCAAGGAATACCCACCAGAGGCTTTCGACAACGACAAAAGGGCTTTAAGGAGGTTGGTGGCTGGTTTCTTCTTGAGTAGGAGCGTGTTGTACAAGAGAAACAATGACATGGTTTTACTCTGATGCATGAATGCTAAGGAGGCTGAGAGAATGATACTGGAAGTCCATGAAGGCTCCTTTGGAACACACGTTAATGGGCATGCCATGGCTAGGAAGATTTTGAGGGCGGGCTATTACTGGCTCACTATGGAGAGCGACTGTTGCCATCACATGAGAAAAAGTCATAAGTTTCAAACGTTTGCGAACAACGTCAACGCTCCTCCCATGCCTTTAAACGTCATGGCGGTGCCATGGCCCTTCTCCATGTGGGGAATAGATGTCATCGGGGCCATCGAGCCCAAAGTTTCAAACGGACATCGCTTCATCTTGGTGGCAATCAACTACTTTACCAAATTGGTCAAAGCCGCCTCATACTCCAGTGTCACGAGAAATGTGGTAGTCAGGTTCATTAAAAGGGAGATAATCTGTTGGTACGGATTGTCGAGGAAGATTATCACAGACAACGCCACCAATTCAAACTTATAGAGGGCAAGCGGCTGACCGCTATGAGCCACGGGCGTCTGTACCAGAAACAGGTAAAAAATGCTTTCGACAAAAAGGTGCGCCCGTGCAAATTCAACGAGGGAGACCTGGTGTCGAAGAAGGTGTCCCAAGCCCTAAAGTAGGGGAAAGTGGGCTCCCAACTATGAAGGGTCGTTCGTCATAAAGAAAGCCTTCTCCGGAGGAGCCCTGGTGCTCGCCAACATGGATGACACAGAGTTGCTCTCGCCTGTGAACGCCGATGTCATCAAGCGATACTACGCTTGACACTTGGGGCAATTAGGGTAGTCACTGCGTGTTTGTATTTTGTGGATTCCCCCAAGGTTTTCTATCCTTTGTAAACTTTGGTCGCAAACATCTAATGAACATCGGATTAATGATTCATTTTCCAACCCTCACGTTGTGTCTGTTATCGCTTTAGGTTGCATATTCTCTTGATAATCCGAGTCGTTTTCATTCAATCCCTAGGGGTGCCGCGTGCACTTAATTAAAATTAAACATAGTAGACTTTGTTTAAAGTTATTGCATGTGAACTTCTCATGCATATTTTTATCTTGTGAATCGAAGGACAGGAAAAGATTCGTTTCGAGCGAAGGTCAATACGGCGCCGAATGGAAGACCAAGGGAAACCAAGGTAAGTGGTAGCATAGTCATGTTTTACTGCATAGTGCCATTTCCTGTTTTCAGAGGCTTAGGGACGGGTACGAGCAAACGCTAGGCTCATGACCAACAAAACATCATCCCACGGATGGCTTGAGACGTCAAAAAAGCGCTACCGGGAGCGGGAGCCTAGTATCCTTCGGGTTTCTGTGTGTTTTGTTCATTTTCATTCCCGAGTCACAATTTGAATATGTCTAGTTTATTTTTTTGCTCATGTTTTAAAATAAACAACCACACACCAAAAAGAGGGAGGGGCACGTTAATTTCAAACACACATTATGTTCTCTACCCTCTTTCTCACTTCCTCTTGACGTCGCGACATGCTTCGCCATGCATCACGTGCCCAACAGTTTCAAGACACTCCTCCTCTATAAATGACTAACCGTTCCCTCTGTAGGGTATCAAGAACTCCACCATTCCCTCTGTAGGGAATAATAATTTAAAAAAAAAAGAAAAAGAAAAGGGCGGGGGTTAGCTTGCCTGGGCGAGCACCCACTGCACGAGATAGGTTAAAAGAGAGGGGGGGGGGTGCGTTTTCTTCACCCAAAACTCCCCCCCCCCCCACTTTCAAAAACACCAAAGCTACGGGACTTGCCATTTTTGCGACCCCAAGCCGCCTTTTGTTGCATTTTGCTTTCGTTTTTTATACTCCTACTCACTCCAACAAGTAAGTACCTCATTCTAGAGCTTTCTAGCTTTCCATTGATGTATCTTGGTCTTCTTTTGGTGCTCTAAATTGTGTGAATGTGCTCAAATTTGTGAAGCAATTTTGGCTTTGTTTCATGCTTGTTGGTTTGAGTTAGGGGGTTGTAAGGGATGGCCCTAGGCCTATGGTGCATTCTGAAGCAATTGGGTGTGACACTTTGCCCCCATTCCCCAAATTTTCATGCCTAAACATGCGCCCACCAAGTGCTCGGTGAAATGCCTCAATGGCATTTGCGCATGGATTTGTGAATTTTTGCTTGGGGATTTGACTTGTGCATATATGGCTGCCATTTTTTAGTGTTCGGACAACTTGTAGGAGCTAGAATATGTGCCTGGATGTGATTTTAGGCATAGGAACCCAAGCTCTTGATTTCAATACAAGAGGGCATGAAAATGAGAGCATGTTGGTGAGGACTCCCCTTTTAGACCAGCATTTGGTTTGGGCTGCACCTTGATGTTTTCTTTGCGCCTAGATGGTGTGAAGATGTTATTCACCATGTACATGTATATATAGAATAGGTAGCAAGAGACAAATACCCTTCAAATAAAGCGTGCATATGTTGAATAGGTGGTCAAGCGCTTTACAAATGTACACATGTTTGAATATGGCACGAGAATGCTTCTCAAAATGAACATATGATGTGGAATTGCCTTTCAAAGTGTAGATAGATGGCATGAAAATTCCTTTTCAAATAAATGCAAGTGTGTGCATAACATGAAATTGGCTCTCAAATGTGCATATATGTATAAATAAATGTGAATGAAACAACAAAAAACCTGTATTAATTTGTATGTTAATTTAGGTAGCAAAATACCTTTAGGTAGTAAAATACCTTGAACGTGCGTATCTAATTTTTGGTAGCAAAATACTTTGAATACGGACATATGTAATTTTGGCACAATACCTTGAGCATGCATATATGAATTCTTTTCATAAGAATATGTGTGGGATATAGGTAGCTAGAATGTTTTGAATATCCTTGTATATTGATATAGATAGCAGGATATTTTGCGTGTATGCACGTTCATAAATGTTCTTCTTCAGGGAAATGTGTGCACAAGTTTGTTCTAAGTCGAAAAGATTAGTATGCCGTTTTTGCTTTAAAATGGCATTTCCTTGTAAACTAACTTCCCGAATGTTTGCCCTTGCAGGAAATGGCTCCGAAGAAGCTTTCTACAAAGAGGTCCAGAAAGGACGCCATCAGAGAAGGCTCCAACGCTGCCCCAAAATTCGACGGGCACTGATTCTGGAGCGCCAAGCATCAACAGCGCTTCGAGACCATCTAGGGATGGTCATTTCTCAGAGAGAGACGAGTCCAAATGAGGGATGGTGAGTACCCTGACTTCCAGGAGGAGGTAGCTCGCAGGCGTTGGGCACCACTTGTGACCCCTATGGCTAAATTTGATCCAGAGATAGTCATGGAATTCTATGCCAACGTCTGGTCCACTGAAGAAGGAGTTCAGGACATGCGCTCATGGGTGAGGGGCCAGTGGATCCCCTTTGACGCAGATGCCCTCAACCAATTCTTGGGCCACCCGTTGATCTTGGAAAAAGGTCAGCAGTGTGAATACGGCCAGAGGAGGAACCGGCTGATGGTTTCGATGAGGAGGCCATTACTCAGTTGCTGTGTATATCGGGGATGGATTTCGCTCGGACCGCTGCAGGGAGGTCGGTGCGGATCATGCGCACCAACATGACCACCCTGACCTATATATGGATGACGTTGCTGCTCAGTAACTTCCTACCCAGTGACCACAACTCTGACCTTCCCCTGCCGAAGTGTCAGTTGGTGTATGCCATTCTTACACAGATGAGCGTTCATGTGTCTTAGTTGATGGCTGGCACCATCTATATGTTTGCAGGTATGGCTCCTATGAGGCATCCCTTGGACCCAAAGAAGTCCAACAAGGCCCTAGGGTTTCCAACTATGATCACGGGCCTCTGCCAATTCTACAGAGTGCCCGTTACACCTAGCAAGGTCATCCGGCCTCCTATCACCAGAGCCTTCATCAAGAAGTACTGCACTCCTAGGCAGGCACAGGGCGAGGAACCCCAGCAGCAGGTAGCAGACGCACCGCCGCCACCTCAGCAGTCCACCTCGGCTAGTCTACAGAGCGTGGAGCATTACCTGCGGCATGTGGTTTGCCAGCAGGCGGCCAACCACCAGGGACAGGTGTGGCTGCATGAGTACTTCTACCAGTACACTCTCAGCCAGCAGGGTCAGGGTTCCACCCCTTTCATATGCCCTACTTCGGAGCAGTTTGGAGCTGCGATTGCATGGCCTGGAGACTGGCCCGATGCTTAGACAGTGGCAGGACTCGCAGAGGCCCCCGGAGCCACTGACGAAGCCCAAGAGGATGAGGACATGGCCGACCTGTTCGACTTCCTAGGAGGGAGCGAAGCCATATGACCAGGAACACCGGACTTGTGGTTTTCTCCTCATTTTCATCATCATCTGTTTTCAGTTATTTTGTTATTTTCATTTATGACCTGACAATTACTGCTTTCAATTGTTATGTTATTTCTATGATGTTCTGACATTACTGTTTTTGGTTATTTCCGTGATTACTACTTTCAGTTGCATTGACATTGTGCTTTGATGTTACTGTCCATTGCGTTTAAATCAAACATGTCATCATTATTGCATTGTATGTCACAAATACCGCTTCTAACATATGGTCGTACTTACTTTACGATGATTTGTCTGAAATGCCAAAAATATATGTGTGGGTCTTGTGCATTTTCGTTCACACACCTTTTTAATAATAAAATTTAATCTTGGGTATCAATCGTGCCCAGGTTACAAGCTGTCTTTAATCTTTTGAAAAAAAAATGGCCAAAACAAAAAAAAAAACAACAACAACAACAAAACAAAGCAAAGACAAAAATATATTTTTGACTAAAAAGCTAGGATGCTTTTGAAAGGAAATAAACTCCAGCGTTTCCTTGAAAAGATTCACTGATCGAAACACAAGGTTTTTGGTTGAAAAATGTGTATACACCTGAAGGGTGAATGCTGTGAAAATTCTCTGAACACCCCAAATGGACTCAGATGAGTGCATAAATTGATAAAGGAGCATGTATTGGAAATACTTGGTTAACTTAAATAGGGAAAATGAATCCTAAGCCCCTAGTGTCACATAACCACAAAACTTGATGCTTGAGTGTCCACATAGGTGCATGCATGACTAGTTTTGCGTAAAATTTCTAAATCATCATTGTTGCATGCATGTCATGGAAATAATGGGGGACATCCCTTTATCCCTGAACTGTTGGCCAAACCAACACCCTGACATACATCATGTCCAGCCGTTCTGCAAGCCTTTTGAGCCAAGACCTCAAACCGCCATGAACCTTGACCCAGGATGAGAATTTCCATCCTTGCCTTCGATAGAAGTAACAATGGGATCTCCCCAAGAAAGAGGACCCATTCATTGGTAAGCTGCCAACAATGAGCCACGACCTGAAGTGATCCTCTCCCTGTGATCCATGATCACACATGTAATCTTTGATTTGATAGGAAATGATTTGCAAAGTCAAATCATGATATCTATGATTCAGAATTAGGATGAAACCCTTGCCCGTGTGAGATTTATACACTCTGAGTGATTCTATTCTATTTCAATTGAACCCTGTGTTTCCTCTAAATGGTCGTTTAGAGACGAAACTCTAACATCCAAAACCTCATTTGAGATTGCCAGAAATTTTATCAGCATGTTTTCCTTCTCCAGTAGACGCATTGTTTTTCTTCAAAAAAATTTGTATGCTGCCTTGATCGGTTGGACGTTTGTTTCTTTGCTAAAGCGTGTTCGCATTTTAGTGAAAGAAAACTGAGACTATTTTTAGTCTCACACAGTTCTGCTATCCAGACTCGTGAGTTCGGTAGCATGTGGAGATACCCAAGGGTTATCCATACACACATTTCTGCCATCCATACCCGTGAGTCAGGTGGCAGGCGGAGATACCCGAGTGGTTATCCGTACAAACATAATTCTGCTATCCAGAACCATGAGTAAGGTGGAAGGCGGAGATAACTGAATGGTTATCTGTACACACAATTCTGCTACCCTGGCTCACGAGTCCAGTAGCATGCAAAGATACCCAAGGGTTATCCGTACACACAGTTATGCTACCCAAACTCGTGAGTTAGGCGGCAGGCGAAGATACCTGAGTGGTTATCCGTACAAAAAAAATTCTGCTTTCCAGACCCATGAGTCAGGTGGCAGGCGGAGATACCCGAGTGGTTATCCGTACAAACATAATTCTGCTATACAAAACCATGAGTAAGGTGGAAGGCGGAGATACCCGAACGGTTATCTGTACACACAATTCTGCTACCCTGGCTTGCGAGTCTAGTAGCATGCGAAGATACCCAAGGGTTATCCGTACACACAGTTATGCTACCCAGACTCGTGAGTTAGGCGGCAGGCGGAGATACCCGAGTGGTTATCCGTACAAAAAAAATTCTGCTTTCCAGACCCATGAGTCAGGTGGTAGGCGGAGATACCCGAGTGGTTATCCTTACAAACACAGTTCTGATATGCAGACCCGTGAGTTAGGTGGAAGGCGGAGATACCTGAGGGGTTATCTATTCAAACACAGTTCTGCAATCTAGACCCATTAGTCAGGTGGCAGGAGGAGATACCTGAGTGGTTATCCATACAAACACAGTTCTGCTATCGAAACCCGTGAGTCAGGCGGCAGGCGGAGATACCTGAGTGGTCATCCGTACAAAAAAGGTTCTGCTATCCAAACTCGTGAGTCAGGTGGCAGGCGGATATTCTCGAGTGGTTGTCCTTACAAACACAGTTCTTCTATCCAAACCCGTGAGTTAGGTGGCAGGTGGAGCTACCTAAGGGTTATCCGTACACACAGTTCTGGTAACCAGACCTGTGACTCAGGTGGCAGGCGGAGATACCCGAGTGGTTATCCGTACAAACATAGTTCTGCTATCCACACCCGTGAGTCAGGTGGCAAGCGGAGATACCCGAGTGGTTATCCGTACAAACACAGTTTTGCAATCCAGAACCATGAGTCAGGTGGAAGGCGGCAATACCTTAGTGGTTATCTGTTCAAACACAGTTCTGTTATCCAGACCCATGAGTCAGGTGACAGGAGGAGATACCCGAGTGGTTATCCTTACAAACATAGTTATACTATACAGACCCATGAGTCAGGTTGAAGGCGGAGATACCCGAATGGTTATCTGTTCAAACACAGTTTTGTTATCCAGACCTATGAGTCAGGTGGCAGGAGGAGATACCTAAGTGGTTATCCATGCAAACACAGTTCTGCTATCCAAACCCGTGAGTCAGGCGGCAGGCGGAGATACCCGAGTGGTTATCCATACAAAAAAGGTTCTACTATCCAAATTCGTGAATCAGGTGGCAGGCGGATATTCCCGAGTGGTTATCCTTACAAACACAGTTCTTCTATTCAGACCCGTGAGTTAGGTGACAGGTGGAGATACCCAAGGGTTATCCATACACACAGTTCTGCTACCCAGACCTGTGACTCAGGTGGCAGGCGGAGATACCCAAGTGGGTTTCCGTACAAGCACAGTTATGCTATCCAGACCCGTGAGTCAGGTTGCAGGCCGAGATACCCGAGTGGTTATCCATACAAACACATTTCTGCAATCCAAACCCGTGGGTCAGGTGGCAAGTGGAGATACCCGAGTGGTCATCCATACAAACACAGTTCTACTATCCAAACCCGTGAGTCAGGTGTTAGGCGGAGATACCTGAGTGGTTATCCGTAAAAAATGGTTATGCTATCCAAACCTGTGAGTCAGGTGGCAGGCAGAGATACCCGAGTGGTTATCCGTACAAACACAGTTCTGCTATCCTAACCCGTGAGTCAGGAGGCAGGCAGAGATACCTAATGGTTATCCGTAAACACAATTATGGTATCCAGACCCATGAGTCAGGTGGCAGGAAGAGATACCCGAGTGCTTATTCGTACAAACACAGTTTTGCTATCCTTACCCGTGAGTCACGTGGAAGGCGGAGATACCCGAGTAGATATCCTTATAAACACAATTCTGCTATCCAGAACCATGAGTCAGGTGACAGGCAGAGATACCCGAAGGGTGATCTGTACACACAATTCTGCTACCCCGGCACGCGAGTCCCGTAACACGCGGAGATACCCAACGGTTATCCATAAGCATAATTTTGCTATCCAGACCCGTGACTCAGGTGGCAGGCGGTGATACCGAGTGGTTATTCGAGCAAACATAGTTCTGCTACCCAGACCCGTGAGTCTGGTGGCACGCAGAGATACCCAAGTGGTTATCCTTACAAACACAATTATGCTATCCAGACCCATAACTCAAGTGGCAAGCGGAGATACCCGAGTGGTTATCTGTACAAACATAGTTCTTCTATCTAGACCCATGAGTGTGGTAGCATGCGGAGATACCGAAGGGTTATCCGTACACACAATTTTGCTACCACGATGCATGAGTCAGGTAGCATGCGTAGATACCTAAGGGTTATCCGTACACACAGTTCTGTTGTTCAGACCCGTGAGTCAGGTGGCTAGCGGAGATACCCTAGTGGATATCCGTACAAACACAGTTTTGCTATCCAGACCTACGAGTCAGGTGGCAGGCTGAGATACCCGGGTGGTTATCCGTACAAAATAGTTCTTCTATCCAGACCCATGAATCACGTGGCAGGCGGAGATACCCGAGTGGCTATCCGTAAAAACATAGTTCTTCAATCCAGACCCGTGAGTCAGGTGGCAAGTGGAGATACCCGAGTGGTTATCGGTACAAACACAGTTCTGCTATATAGACCCGTTAGTTAGATGGCAGGCCCAGATACCCGAGTGGTCAGGTGGCAGGCGGAGATACACAAGTGGTTATCCGTACAAACACAGTTCTGGTATCAATACCCGTGAGTCAGGAGGCAGACGGAGATACCTAAGGGTTATTCGTACACACAATTCTGCTATCCAGACCCGTCAGCCAGGTAGCATGCGGAGATACACAAGGGTTATCCGTACACACAATTCTTCTACCATGACCCATGAGTGAGGCAGCATGCAGAGATACCCAAGGGTTATCCGTACACACAATTCTACTATCTAGACCCGTGAGTCAGGTGGCAAGTGGAGATACCCGAGTGGTTACCTGTATAAACACAGTTCTACTATCCAGACCCATGTGTCAAGTGGCAGGCAGAGATAGCCGAGTGGTTATCCTTACAAACACAGTTCTGCTATCCAGACCCGTGTATTAGGTGGAAGGCGAAGATACATGAGTGGGTATCCGTACAAACACAGTTCTGTTATCCAGACCCGTAAGTCAGGTGGTAGCCGGAGATACCTGAGTGGTTATCCATACAAACACTGTTCTGCTATCCAGACCCGTGAGTCAGGTGGCAGGAAGAGATACCCAAGGGTTATCCGTACACACAATTCTGCTATCCAGACCCGTGAGTCAGGTAGCATGCGGAGATACCCAAGGGTTATTCGTACACACAATTCTACTACCACGACCCCTTAGTCAGGTAGCATGTGGAGGTACCCAAGTGTTATCCATACACAAAGTTCTACTATCCAGACACGTGAGTCAGGTGGCAAGCTAAGATACCCGAGCGGTTATTCGTACAAACACAGTTCTGTTATCCAGACCCGTGAGTCAGGTGGCCGGCGAAGATTGGCAAGTGATTATCCTTACAAACACAGTTCTGCTATCCAGACCCACGAGTCAGGTGGCAAGTGAAGATACCCGAGTGGTTATCCGTACAAATACAATTCTATTATCTAGACCCACCGTGAGTCATGTGACCGGCGGAGATATCCGAGTGATTATCCGTACAAACACAGTTCTGCTATCTAGACCCGTGAGTCAGGTGACAGGCGAAGATACCCGAGTGGTTATCCGTACAAACACATTTCTGTTATCCAGACCCGTAAATCAGGTGGCAGGCGGAGATACCTGAGTGGTTATCCGTACAAACACTGTTCTACTATCCAGACTCATGAGTTAAGTGGCAGGCAGAGATACCCGAGTGGTTATCCGTACAAACATAATTCAGCTACCCTGGCTCGTAAGTCCAGTAGCGTGCAGAGATACCTAAGGGTTATCCATTCACAGAATTCTGATATCCCTGCTCGTGAGTCCGGTAGCTTGCGGAGATACCCGTACACACAATTTTGCTTCCACGACCCATAAGTCAGGTAGCATACGGAGATACCCAAGGGTTATCTGTACACACAATTCTGCTACCCCGGCTCGTGAGTCCAGTAGCATGCAGAGATAGCCTTGTGGTTATCCGTATACAGACAATTCTACTATCCCAACCCGTGAGTCAGGTGGCATGCGGAGATACCCGAGGGGTTATCCATGCACACAATTTTGGTATTATGACTCGAGAGTTCGATAGCATGCGGAGATACTTTAGGGTCATCCGTACACATAAATCCATTATTGCGACTCAAGAGTCTGGTAGCATGCAGAGACACCTTTTGGTTATCTGCGCACTTGCTTTTCATTATTCCAAGGCTGTCAAAGTCCTTTTATCATCCCGAGACAAGCAAGTCCAGTGATATCTTGGGTAATGATAGTCACCTGTTTCTAATCATTTTTTTAGACTGTCTCTGTAGATACTTTTTGTCATCCAGGGACAATCAAGTAAGGTGACGCACAAAGAACCCATTCTGCCATCCATAAACGATCAAGCCCGATAGCATGACAGACGTCATAGTCACTGTTGTAGCTATTTGGTTGGTCGGATGTTATCTCGTTTAATAATTGATAAAATGAATTTCAGCCGATCATTTGTGTTGTAATCTTGTTTAATTACTGTAAAAAAAAATCCAACCGATCGTTCATGTTGTAACCTTGGTTAAATCAAAAAAAGGAAAAATAATAATAAAATAATTAAAATATCTTTTGAAAAAATAATAATAAAATAATCAAAAAATCAATCGGACGTTTTTTATTTGAAAGTTTCCTTGAATGAATTGATTAATAACCAAAGTGAAACTAAGGCTGAAATCAACTCACAAACCAAGCTTTGTCCGTAAAAAGTCACTTAAAACCGTTTTAAGGTCCAACGCCTTAAACGGTCCTCTTTGCTTTTATCGGTTAACATGGACCGTTCAAAAGTATAAAATCAACACATAACTTTACCGCTTTCGCAAGAACTACGTAGGTCTGAGTTCCTCACCACAAATCGAGGATACGTAGGAACAAAAGCCCCACTTTTGTCGACCACCCCTTTTCAAAAAAAAAAAAATACAAGAGATCGCTAATGGTCCAGTGCCTTAACGTTTCTCTTTTTTCACAATCAAAAGATCGTTTAATGGTCCAACGCCTTAAATGACCTTTGTTCAGTTAAAACCTATCTTGCGAAAAAAGACCAAAACAAATTAACCAACGTTCAGTTCTTAAAGAACTACGTAGGTCTGATTTCCTCATCGCAATTGAGGATACGTAGGAGCGAGGGAAACACCCTTGTCGACCACAAAATGTAAAAAAAAAAAAAAACATAAAAACTCACACAAAAAGTAAAAACATAAAAAGCATAAAAATACATAAAAACACAAAGAGGGAAAATAAAAACAACTTGAAGTCATGATATTGCACATTTAATTAAAGGCTGCCCCCCTTGTGGCGGACGTGTGGGGTGCTAATACCTTCCCCGTGCATAAAAACAACTCCTGAACCTTTCACACTTAAAGTTCGTAGACCACACGTTTCGAATTTTTTGACGTTTTCCTCGAATAAACGTTGGTGGCGACTCTGCGCGCCATCCTCCCTTGGAAGACGCATCCTGTGAGCCCTGCGTCTCTCTCCCGCCGAAGGGTAGGTTGCGACGCTCTCTAGGCTCTTCGCGGACGCCCCCTATAGGCTGAGGAAGCTGACCTTTGAAGGTAATGGGAACAGCATGATCCATGTTATTGTGCATGGTGGGCGGTGTGAAATTGGGGGGGGGGGGGTAAGCCGTAGGGGTAAGCATTTCTGTTATACCCCAGATGCAGGCCACCGATACTCCTCAATGTGTCTCCACCTCGTCCCACCATATCCGGGGCGAGTTGGTGTGCATGATTCGTTGCATACGAAAGGACCGGATCCGCCTCAGCGGCGATGCTGGCAACGGCAGATGCAGCTGCGTTAACTTGTATTAACCTTCTCATGCTTAGCATGGCTTCCATCATGGAAGCCATTTTATCTTTTAGGGCCGACATATTGGCCTTCATTTGTTTTTGCACCTCCTCTACTTCACCCATGGCTCTAGACTTAGAGCGGGTTCGATAGGGGTGCCTCAGAGCGTGTTTAGTTATAGTGTTACTTCCCAAAGGAACAAAATATGGAGAGTAATGCCACAAAGAACTTAAACATGAATGCATGCTAAAGATAAGTTGTCGAAGTATTGGATTCACATAGAGTTTTAAGCAAACACATAGGATTAAACCAACCTTATTTATTTAGGGAACAAAAAGGGTTTATCTAGTCAAAATCAAAGCGATAATACAATTGCCTTAGCTCCTAATTATGTGGGCCATCAGATCAATCATGTGTTGGAAATAATTGAGGAGCCTGTGAACTTCCTCGGGGGCCGAGTACACATCTGCCATCACCTTGACCTTGACTAGCAGTCGTGGAAGCTCTTGACTCCCATTCAAAGTAAAGGCGAACCTATTGTCATACCCTAATTTCATCCAGGGACAATTGTTTATCGGCACACAGACCTTGGTTGATCACTCCGGGACGCTTAACACCCATCGCCAGGGAATCCATAAATTTTCGTGACGTTTCGAAAAGAAATCGGTCGAAAAACAGGAAAATAGGGTGTATTTAGCATAGTAGGGGGGTGTAAATAGACTGTCTCACCCTAATTTCGTCCGGGGACCATTGTTGATCGCTTCGGAAAGCTTAACACCCATCGCCATGGAATACGTAAAGTTTTGTGACATTTCCGAAAGAAATCGACCAAAAAACACGAAAATAGGGGTGTATTTAGCAAAGTGGGGGTGTAAATAAACTGTCGCACCCTAATTTCGTCCAGGGACCATTGTTGATCGCTTCAGAAAGCTTAACACCAATCACCGTGGAATCCATAAAGTTCCGTGAGGTTTCGGAAAGAAAACAGCCAAAAAAAACACAAAAGCAGGGGGTGAACTTATCAAACCAGGCGAGCTCAAGGCAACCACCTCCCCCATTTTGGTAAAAAATGGCATAAGGGGCTTCTGTAATGCTTTCGTAACATTTTCATAACCCTGGGTAAGCATATTTCACTTAAAATTAGTGAAAAGGAAGAGAAAGAAGAAGAAAATCAAGGCTGATACACTTCCATAATGCTTCCGTAATGTTTCTGTGATCAATATGAGAGATTCGGAAAGGGGGTGAACTTATCAATTTGGGGGTGCAATCAAGAAACTTCCTGAGGAAGCCACCAGCACGCCGAGCTAGCCCAGGCGAGCTGGGCGGAAACTTCCTCCCCATTTTGGCTATTTAAAGGGGAAAGAGGCTGAGTAAAAAAGGTCTCTGACCTTTATGTTGTGTATTTCAGGTGTTTTTAGTTAAAAGAAGTGGAAAAAGGAAGAAAATCCAAGCCGAGGTGCTTCCGTAATGCTTCTAAGATGTTTCCGTGAGCAATTCCGTGAAGATTCTTCGCCGTTCTTCGTTCGTTCTTCGGTCTTCGACCGGTAAGTTTTTGAATCTGAAGCTTTCAATTCATTCTTCTTTTGTTCGCTTTCATTCTTCATCTCGTTTACTTCCAGTATTCTTTTCTTCCGCTTTTACAAGCTTTCAACCATTTATTTAAGCCGTTCTCTTGTTTAATAATTGATAAAATGAATTTCAACCGATCATTTGTGTTGCAATCTCGTTTAATCACTGTTAAAATAAAATCCAACCGATCGTTTGTACTGTAACCTCAGTTAAATCAAAAAACTGTAAAATAATGATAAAATAATCAAAATATCTTTGAAAAAATAATAATAAAATAATAAAAAAATCAATTAGACATTTTACTTTGAAAGTTTCCTTTAAATGAGTTGATAATAACCAAGTGAAACTAAGGCTAAAATCAACTCACAAACCAAGCTTTGCCCGCAAAAATCACTTGAAGTTGTTTTAAGGTCCAACACCTTAAACGATCACGAAGAACTACATAGGTCTGAGTTCCTCATCGCAATTGAGGATACGTAGGAGCAAAGTCCCGTTTTTGTGGACCACCCCTTTCAAATCACCAAGAACTACGTAGGTCTGAGTTCCTCATCGCAATTGAGGATACGTAAGAGCAAAAGCCCCATTTTTGTTGACCACCCCTTTCAAATCACCAAGAACTAAATAGGTTTGAGTTCCTCATCGCAATTGAGGATATGTAGGAGCAAAAGCCCCGCTTTTGTCGACCACCCCAAGAGATCGTTAGTGGTCCAAACGCCTTAACATTTATCTCCTTTCAAAACCAAGTGATCGTTAATGGTCCAACGCCTTAACTTTTCTCTCCTTTCAAAATCAAAAGATCATTTAATGGTCCAACGCCTTAAATGACCTTTGTTCAGTTAAAATCTATCTTGCGAAGAAAGATCAAAACAACTTAACCAACGTTCAGTTCTTACTTAAGGAACTACATAGGTCTGATTTCCTCATCACACCCAAGGATATGTAGGAGTGATGGAAACACCCTTTTCGACCACGAAAAAGTAAAAAACATAAAAGCACATAAAAGGGAAAAATACATAAAAACATAAAAAAGGGAAATACATAGTTTTGAAGTCATATTTGCACACTTGATTGAAGGCTGTCGTCCCTTGTGATGAGCGCGTGGGGTGCTAATACCTTCCCCGTGCATAAACAACTCTAGAACCTTTCACGCTTAAAGTTCGTAGACCACACGTTTCGGTTTTTCCAACATTTTCCTTGAATAAACATTGGTGGCGACTCCGTGCACCTTCCTCCCTTGGAAGACGCACCCGTGAGCCTCGCGTCTCCCTCCTGCCAAAGGGTAGGTTGTGGCACCTGTGCATCCACATTATTGCTTCTCTGTGCAATGAATCGATCACCCTTTTCCCTGCTTCCCTTTCTACTTGCAGGACTGATACCTTTGCATACTCGTCCTCTAGCCTTTGTTCATGAGTCATTGCTAGGCTTAGCTTTTCCTTGTATTGGCCGATGATGGCCCATATGTTTTCTTCAGCCTTGCTCAACTACTTAAACAAGCTCATTTTCGACCTTTGGCAAGCCTTCAACTCATCTACCAAGATCATGCCTTTGACCCGCGATTGGTCCCTTTTAGCTCTTTGGAGCTTAAGCTCATTGCTGCTGCCTCATAAAGCTCTTCGTTTCCCGTTCCAAAGCTTCGGTGGTGGCCATATTGACGTCCCTTAATTCATCGCACTCTTTTCAAACCTTGATGGTTGTTGTCTTGAACTTCTCTTTAACTGCTTGTGCTCTTTCAAGTTCCGCCTTTAGGTCTTGCACCTCCTCACTTTCTTCCGGAGTTTCAGCCTCTTCCTCTCTTGCAGCCTTTAGCTTTGGGAGCCAATCTAACTCTTGCGTTCGGACTCTCAACCACTTATGATAGCCGCCGATGATCCCATTGTTGCTCCCCCTAAGCTCCTTATCTTTCCTTTGCACTGCACCCCATGCCTTGCGGACTCCTTGAAGTACTCTCGCATTGGGGTCACTGAAACCCCATGCAATGAAAGGCGTGATGCTTTCCTTCGATGGTGCTCCTCTCATGGGGTAGCCAAGTTGTCTTATTGTGAGAATGGGATCATAATTGATACAACCCCTTTTTCCCATCAAGAGAACATTTGGAAATCCTTCGCATGAGGATAAAACCCCAGTTCTTCCTTCTTCCAATGGGGGAACCAATTAATGGATGCTACTACTACACTAGCCAAGAGTTGCTCCCAGTTTGCCTTTCCTTTCTCGATGCATAAGCGGTGACCTTGCAGTGGACAAGCGGGCCTACTTTCTTAGCGAAAAAGGTATGAGACAGGCCACATATAGAGAGCCGGTGTATAGCAAACAATTCTTGCGCCACTCTTTTTGCATCTTCGGTCGAATGTATCATAGATGGCGGCAAAAATAGCAATGATCGGGCTTTCCTTGCTATAGTGATAAGCAACAAAGACATCAATCACTACTAGGTCCACTAATCCCTCCATATTTGGAAATAGGATGACACCAAATATCAACAGTGCCAAGACGTCAATGAACGAAGCCCATTCCCCTTGATTTGCCAATGTCTTCGCCTTTTCCTCCAAATGCTTTCTTGGTATTTTGACTACCCCATTCCTATTTTGATTCACACGGTCCAACTTTTGTACCGAGATTTTAACTACCTTGGCTACTCTTTCCATGGAGGTATAGAATCTCGAAAAGAGATATGGCTTTCTTCCTCCCTATAGACATCCTAGGATTTCTTCAAACTCTTCCACAATTGGTACTAGTTAGAAGTCCCCAAACGTGAAGCACCTTAGGGTTGATCATAATACTGAGTAAGGGATGCAATTTTTTCCACGGAGACTTCTACCATAGCTAGGTCCCAAATTTTCCCGTAGGTCTTGTGGAAGGCTTGATGTTGGAGCTGACCCATCAATTGCCCCAATTCTCGCAAACTGGCGACCTCTAAGCTTTGGTTTTGACTTGATAGAACCTTTTCTTAAGCAGAGGTGTTTGATTTGATCACGTGTTTACTAGAATGAAAAATTCTATTTGAATCAATACTTTGATATCCTATCATGGAGGAAATATGATGAATGCATGAAGGGATGCTTATCCTATGCATGACACAAATGCATTTTACGGGCACGAGAGCCCGAAAGATCATCTCTTCTTACTTGTAACATTTGGCACCATGGTGCCCTATGTATGCATTTAAGAAGGTGATATAGACCTTTCGACTTCCTGTGACAAGATGGCGAGACTAAATGCACGATACATGTGACGACGTAATATAGATATAGACACATAAGAGTGCATGGTTGATAGCACAAAATAGAAACGTGCCAGTATGGCAATATCATCAAGCAAATCATACAGCAGAGATGAACATGAGCATGAGACTAAAGATATGCATAGCAATATCAAGGGAAACAAACACATAGTGTGTTTGTTTCATGCCCCTATTTCAGGAACCTAAATGGGAGGAACTAAAAGGAATTTAGTGATAATTCCCAAGGTGGTTGTATCTAGCTTTCAATGGTTTCTAGAGATATCATTCCCTTTGACATCAACATTGTGGCAGTAAGGACTACTAGCAACAACATACTATCAAAGAGAAAACTCTAGATGAGGTTTCACTGCCATCAAGCAAGTTGGAGACTTAGCATGACCACAGATTCACCTCCACTCCCTATGTTCCCATGGACCTAGGTATAGGGCCCTTAACAACACCGTGTGTGCGAAAAAGTGTAGGTGTTTGTGTGCATCAAATGAACAAATATTTATCAATGCATACAGTTAAAAAAATTACACTAAAAGCAAAGTTATATACAACAACATAAGAGAAATAAAGGGAAACCAAAAAAAGAGAATGTCATTGTCGCAACCTACCCTTCGGCGGGAGGGCGACGCGTGACTCGCGGGATGCGTGTTCCACGAAAGGAATACGTGCGGAGTCGCCACCAACGTTTATTTGAGGAAAACGTCGGAAAAACCGGAAAAGACGCGATCTACGAACTTTTAAGTGAAAGGCTCGGGAGTTGTATTTACGCACGGGGAAGGTATTAGCACCCCACACGTCCGTCCCAAGGGACAGCAGCCTTTAATCGAATGTGCAAACATGACTTTGATTTTTTATGTTCCCTTTTTATGTCTTTATATCCTTTATACCCTTTTTATATTTTTTCTCTTTTTGTGGTCGACAAGGGTGTTTCCCTTTGCTCCTACGTATTCCTCAATTGCGATGAGCAAATCAGACCTACGTAGTTCTTTCTTATGCGTGAATCAAGTGATTCTTTTTTACTTAAAAGGTGATCATTTTAAGGCGTTGGACCTTGAAAACAATCCATTTTACTTAGTAAAAAACAGAAATGATTAACTTTCAAAATCCTATTTTTGTGGACGAGCTTGACTAGGCGAGTCGATTTTAGCCTTAGTTTCACTTTAGTTATTAGTCAATTCAATTAAGAATGAGAAATCCCAAAGAGAAAACGTCCGATTGATTTTTCGCTTTATTTTACTAAAAGGTATTTTTGATTATTATATTATTATTTTACCTCTTTTTTTTATTTCCAACGTGGTTACGGCACGACCGAACGGTCGGAATTCATTTTAACCGAAGTTAACGGATAATACAATTCAAACGATCGGTGGAAATTTATTTTATTTTTAGGTTAAGCGAGAAATGACTTAAATAAAATGGCTTAAGCACGTCAAAAAGGGTATGGAAAGTAAATGAAAACGAGAAGGAAAATACACGAAACACAATGTGGACCACCACGGGTACATAGAATGAATTGAAAAGCTTGGTTCGAGGTACCTACCCGTTGAAGACCGAAGAACGATGAAGAACGAATGAAGAACGAATGAAGAACGTCAAAGAACGGTCGAAAACCTTCGCGAAATCACTCACGGAAACGTTACGGAAGCGCCTCGACTTGGATTTTCTTCACGGAAACAATTTTTCTAAGCAAATTCGAAAGAAAGAGAAGTGCCTAAGGGGCTAAACCCTTTTTCACTTCACTTCTCCCCCTATTTATAGAAAATTGGGGGAGAAGCTTGCCACCCAGCTTGCCCAGGCGAGCAGGGTTGCTTCCTCCAGAAGCAACAGCCTTCTGGAGGAATCTTCTGGAGGGCCCAAGTGGGCCTGGTTGCTATTTGCACCACCATTTTTACTAAGTACACCCCCCTACCTTTTTTTTTGGTGATTCTTTTTCGTAAAGTTACGGAAACTTACGAATTTCGTAACGATACTTGTTTTCTTTCCGTAATGTTACGGAACCTTGCGGATTACATAATCATCCCCTTTTTGACTTACGGAATGTTACGGAACCTCACTAATTGTGCAACGATGCTTCCATTTGACTTCCGGTGTGTCACGGAACCTTACGGATTGTGCATCAATATTTTCTTTTGTTTTCCGGCATGTCCCGGAATTTCACAAATTGCCTAATGATGGGTGCCAAGCACCTCACAAGGACCAAACAAAAGTTGCATGTCATCAAGCAAAGGTCCCCGGACGAAATTAGGGTATGACAGTTGCCCCTCTTTACTTGTCTTTTATTGGAGATAAAAGGAAAGTAAAGATAAGACACTAATTTCGTTCCTCTCGGTTGACGAGAGTCGCGGGTGACCATAAAATCTCCGCATGCAAATGACTTGTTGTTCCCGGGGGAACAAAAGGTGCAGAAGACGATGTCAGTCTCTGCATGCTATCAAGCGTTCTGTCTTTCAGATAGCAAAAGAATGTTTATACGGATAACCACTCGGGTATTTCCGCCCATCAGCGTGACTCAAAAGTCAGTATGACAGATCTTGTGAGCACGGAAGATGATGTAAATCTTCGCGTGTCAACGGGCTTGTCGGCCACGATTGACGAAGGGCGCAGAATGACCATAATTTGTCTCTGCGTGCCATCGGACACAACTGTGTCTGAATGGCAAAAAGGTGTGCGGAATGACCATAATTTGTCTCCGCATGTCATCGGGTCCGCCGCCTCTGGATGACAAAAGGGTGCAGAATGACCATAATTTGTCTCTGCGTGCCATCGGACACGACTGTGTCTGAATGGCAAAAGGTGTGCGGAATGACCATAATTTGTCTCCGCATGTCATCGGGCCCGCCGCCTCTGGATGACAAAAGGGTGCAGAATGACCATAATTTGTCTCTGCGTGCCATCGGACACGACTGTGTCTGAATGGCAAAAAGGTGTGCGGAATTACCATAATTTGTATCCGCATGTCACATGACCTCAGGGTCAGTATGACAGAGATTGTGGGGCGGCCGACAAAAGCAAGGCTCTTGCTCCTACGTATCCTCCAATGAGGAACTCAGACCTACGTAGTTCTAGATAACTTGTGAGACTTGAAAAAGTCTCCACCGGAAGATGTTGACATCTCCGGAAAGGGCGCAGATGACCACATTGGCCTCTGCTCATCAATCACACTTGGGGTCACTGAATGACGAGGTGCGGATAACCGTAAGGCGTCTCTGCGGGCTACTAGCTCTTGGGTCATGGTAACAAAAAGCGGTGTGTTCGACAAAAGCGAGGCTCTTGCTCCTACGTATCCTCCAATGAGGAACTCAGACCTACGTAGTTCTGGACAACTTGTGAGACTTGAAAAAGTCTCGGTGTTTTCTCCACCAAAATGCAAACGTGCTTTAGTACAGAGATAAAACTTCCAGCTAATCAGATCAACATATGCTTTTCGGACAAAAAACAATGCGTCTACCGGGGAAGGAGAATTTGCTGATGAAATTTTCTCATAACCACAAATGAGATTTTGGATGTTTAGCATTTCGTTTCTAAATGACCATTTAGAGGAAACACTGGGTTCGACAAAAATAGTAGAAAATCACTCAAAGTGTATCAATCTCGCACAGGTAAGTGTTTTATCCTAATTTCGAACCATAGATATGTCATGACTTGATTTTACAAATCATTTCCTATCAAATCAAAGATTACATGCGTGATCATGGATCAATAGGACTTCCCTTGGGAGTGGGTTCTTTTGGTGGGTTTTTTCGGCTTTTGTGTGTTTTTGGCCTTTTCCTTTTCTGTTTTTGTTTTGCGCGAGGCGAACAAGTCACCGACGCACAGGATTTTGGTTGGTAATCAAAGGGAGAAGACCACTTTCGGTCATGGTTTCCTTTCCTTCTTTTCGTTCATTTGGTGACAATTCTGTATTGTTCAGATATTGTCCGGTCCAAAGACCTTTCTGCACATTTCTTCTGGTTTCTTTTGATCCTTGATCAGGAGCTTTCTTTCCTTCTTCTTCTTCCCTTTTTTACTTTCTCCCATTCTTTGATTGGGAATTTTCTTTCTTTTCTTTTCGCTTTCTCCCACTCTTTGATTGGGAATTTCCTTTCTTTTCTTTTTGCTTTCTCCCACTCCTTGATTGGGAATTTCCTTTCTTTTATTTTTTGCTTCCGAGGGTAAGGATTATGGTGAGTTAGGATTTTGGCTCAAGGCTTGTAGAATGGCTAGACATGATACATGTCAGGGTTTGGTTTGGTTCAAGGATAAAAAGGGATGCCCCACATTATTTCCATGACACAAATGCAAAAATGATGATTTGGAAACTTTATGCAAAACTGGTCATGTATGCACCTATGCGGACACTCAAGTGTCAAATTTTTATGGTCATGTGATGCTAGGGCTCAGGATTCATTTCCTCCATTTTAAATCAACCCAATGTTTCCAAAATATGTTCTTTTATCAATTTGTGCATTCATCCGAGTCCATTTTGGGCGTCTGGGAAAATTTTCACAGCGTCCACCCTTCGGGTGTACACACATTTTTTTCAAAAACTAGCTATGATCGGCGAATTTCCCAAAGAAGAGTTGGAAGTCATCTCTTTTCAAAAGCATGTCGGTTTTTCAGCTAAACAACTTATTTTTCTTTTCTTTTTCCTCTCTTTTTTCTTACTTGCTCTCTTTTTCCCTTGCTCTCTTCTTTTCTTATTTGCTCTCTTTTTCATTTTTTTTTTATTTTTATTTTTATCATGATTTTTGTTTGTTTTATTATTTTTTTTTTGGACGATGTTCCTAAACGAAGAACTCTACACGGTTCCAGAATTTCAAACATCATTGATAATAATGATATAAACACTAACGCAACAATCCAAACAAAAATGTATGCGCTGTACAAATGACAATCGAAACAACAAAAACAAACATTAGTCTCTCAAGTCAAAAAATAACATAACATAAAAAAGAAATATGAAAGAAAACATGAATATGGGGATCTCCCAATCATGTAGCTCCACTCCCTCCCAAGAAGTCAAGCAAATCGGCCATCTCCTCGTCCTCGTGGGCCTCCTCTCCATCGCCGGGAGCCTCTGGGGGTGCCTCTCCTGCTTGGGCCTCGGGCCAATCCCCGGGCCATGCGACCTCTGCCCTGAACTGGTCTGGAGTAGGGCATGAAAAAGAAGCAAAGCCCTGGCTCTGCATGCTGAGGCTCAGCTGGTACAGACAATCATGGGTCTGTACATGTGCTCGGTGGTTGGCCGCCTGCTGGCGAACCAAATGCCGTAAATACTGCTCCGTGTCAAATGACTCAGCTGGGCCAGCCTGATGAGGTGGTGGTGGCGCGCCTGCGGCCTGTGGAGCATCACCCTGAGCCTGTCTCTGGGTGCAGTACTTCTCAATAAAAGCCCGGGTGATGGGCGGCCGAATCACCTTGGTAGGTACAACGGGGACTCCAAACGACTGGCAGAGTCCTGTGATCAGCGAGGGAAATCCCAGGGCCCTGTTGGACTTATCTGGATCCAAAGGGTGCCTGGTAGGTGCCATACCTGCAAAAATATAGATGGCATCAGCGATTAACTGAGCCACATGGATGCTCATCCGCGTCAAGATGGCGTACACCAGCTGACACTTCGGCAGGGGGAGGTCGGAATTATGATCGGTGGGCAGGATGTTGCTGAGCAGCAAAGTCATCCATATCTGATTCAGGGTGGTCATGTTGGTGCGCATGATCTGCACCCGTCTTCCGGCAGCAGTCCGGGCAAAATCTTGCCCCGGTATACATAGCAACTGGGCGATGGCCTTCTCATCGAACCCATCAGACCGGTTCCTCCTCTGGCCATACTCGCACTCCTGGCCCTCTTCCAGCACTAGCGGATATCCCAAGAGCTGGCCGATAGCATTTGCATCAAACGGGATCCACTGACCTCTTACCCAGGACCTCATGTCACGCACGCCCACCTCTGTTGGCCAAGCATTGGCATAAAATTCGAGGACTATTTCTGGATCGAACTTGGCCATGGGGGTAACCAGTGATGCCCACCGCCGGCGACCTATTTCTTCCTGGAAATTGGTGTACTCGTCGTCCCTGAGCTGGACGCGTCACTCCCGGAGAAACGACCACCCCTTGATGGCCTCGAAGCGTTGCTGGTGTACAGCGCTCCTAAAGCGGTGACTGTCATACTCAGGAGCGGAACTAGTTCCTTCAGCCGCCTTATCCTTCCTGGACCTCTTTGAGGCAAGCTTCCTCGGGGCCATTTCCTACGAAGGCAAACATTTGGAAAGTTAGTTTTACCAAGAAATGCTACTCTTAAAACAAAAATGGCATATAACCTCCTCCAATAATCACAAACATCAATGTAAATTTAGAGCAAACTCATGCACATACTTCCTTATGAACATTCACTCGCACAAGATATTCTTCTACCTAAGAAAAATGCACCCATGCACAATCAAGGCACCTTCATTACCTAGATTATTTATATGTACTTCCAAGGTGTATTGCTACCTACATCACATGCACTTCCTTGGCTAAATTTACATACATGCATACTCAAAGCATTTTGGCTACCAAAAATTGCACACGTGCACATTTTGGTATTTCTAATACCTATGCATATACAAACTTTGTGATGAATCTTGGCTATCTACACAATAAGGTGCTACATTTCATGCTTTATTCAAGTGTTTTTGCTTCCTAAAGCCGCATGCAAATTCAAGTATATTTTCTTTTGCTGACTAAAATTGCATTCAAATTAAAAGGTATCTTTGTAAGGTATTTTCTTTTCATAACATGCAACATATATATATTTTTTGTGAGACATTTTGACTACCAAAAATTACATGTACATACATCCAAGTATTTTGCTACCACACCCAAAGTGTAAGTTGCCAAAGGTATTTTGCTACTTATTCCACACCTACACGTTTATGATGAACAAAACTCCTAAGCATCTAGGCGTAGGGAAACTATTGTAGCGCGGCTCATAGCTGATTGCTGGCCACAAAAGGGTAGCTTCACCCAATATGCACCCATTCTTGTATTTTCTTGCATAAAAACTTTGGTTCCTAGGCCTAGGATATATGTGGGGCAATTACCCTAGCCCTTACGAAACTGAATGCATGTCCCAAAAATAGAAAATATGTGCAAACCAAATTGCCCCATGGGTTGTTTCCCTATGAAAGTCACGCGCTAATGCCATTGAGGCATTTCACCAAACACTTGGTGGGCGCGCGTTTAGGCATCAATAGCAAGAGAACGGGGACAATGTGGCATGTCCCATTGCTTCAAAATGCATTATAGGCCTAGGGCCATCTCATACAAACCCCCAATTCAACCCAATCAAGCAAGAAAACAAACCAAAATTGCCCCACATATTTGAGCACATTCCCACAATTTAAAGCACCAAAAGGAGATCAAAATACACCAATGAAAAGCTAGAAAGCTTAAGGATGGAATACTTACTTGTTGGTGATGAATAAAAGCGCAAAATGGAATCGAAGAATGCGAAAAGTAGAGATCCTAGGGCTGCAAACTCGTAAATTCCGTGGGTATGGCTTTTGAAAGGGGGGAAAAGAAGTTTTTGAATGCAAAAACGTCCCCCCTTTCGTCACTTTTATATTTTGGTGCAGGGGTTGCTCGCCCAGGCGAGCTAACCTGCACTTTTTTTTTTTTAGAGGAACATTAACCATGTCCCCTCCTTCCTTATGGGTTAGCGTTTTGCCTATTTGAGCCTACTTAAGTTAGAATTAGGCGTTAATTACTAAAAAACAAACAATGGTAGTAAAATACTGCGAATTCCAAGGATACTGGGCTGCCTTGCGCGACGTTCTCTGCTTGTTTAGCGCAGAGAAAGGGCAATGATCGGTCGGTCATGACCCCATCCCCACTTGCATCCGTTCCTAAGTACCTGCAAGTAATAAACAACCAGGTATGGCCAATCTTGACCGCGTCGTTGTCTTACCTTGATTGGTTTCTGCTGTTCATGTTTTGTCCCTACCCCAGAAGGTAGCTCAAGATGATCCTGCCCCTGTTTTACCACAACAATATGCATGCGTATGCGTATGCATGAATGTTTTCAAACGCAGCAAATTTTAGTGAAATTTGGTTTAGGTTCAATTTTAATTAAGCGCTTGGGGCATCCCATGAACTGAGCGGAAGGGCTCAGGTGATCACAAATTAACGCAAGGTTTGAAACCAACGTGAGGACTAAAGCCTCGAATCCACGTTCATTTCTTTAAAATATTGTAACGAGAGATACTGTAGACGGGGAATCCCTGGGGGAAATCCAGAAAACACATAAAGATAAAGAACATGCAACGACATCCTTAATTGCCCCAGATTCTAAGCATAATATCGCTTGACGACATCAGAATTCACGGGTGAAGGTAGCTCTTCGCCATCCATGTTGGTAAGCACCAGGGCTCCTCCGGAAAAAGCCCTCTTCACAACAAAAGGCCCTTCGTAGTTTGGGGCCCATTTTCCTCGATTGTCCTTGACAGCATGGGACATTATCTTTAGCACAAGGTCTCCCTCATGGAACTTGCGCAAGCGTACCTTCTTGTCGAATGCACTCTTCATTTTTTGCTGGTACAAGCGCCCATGACTCATGGCCGTTAAGCGCTTACCCTCAATGAGGTTGAGCTGGTCATAGCGCGTTTGAGCCCACTCTGATTCCTTTAATCCGGATTCTGCCAAGATCCTTAATGACGGGACTTCTACCTCAAACGGTAACACAACCTCCATCCCATATACCAATGAGAACGGCGTTGCCCCAGTTGACGTTCGCACTGAAGTTCGGTAACCGTGTAACGCGAATGGGAGCATTTTGTGCCAATCTCTGTATGACACGGTCATCTTTTGGATAATGTTTTTGATATTCTTATTGGCCGCTTCCACGGCTCCATTCATCTTGGCCGGTAGGGTGTGGAATTGTGATGTTGGATTTTAAACTCCTCGCACATTTCCCCCATCATCTTGTTATTCAGGTTGGTGTCGTTGTCCGTGATAATCTTCCTTGGCAAACCATATCGGCAGATGATCTCTTTCTTAATGAACCTGACCACTACACCCCTTGTGACATTGGTGTAGGAGGCCGTCTCGACCCACTTGGTAAAATAATCTATCGCTACGAGGATGAAGCGATGACCATTTGAGGCCTTGGGCTCAATGGTCCCGATGACATCTATCCCCCACATGGAGAAAGGCCAAGGGGCGGACATGACATTCAGAGGATGCGGTGGAGCATTGACATTGTCTGTGAACGCTTGACATTTGTGGCATTTCCTTACATGGACACAACAATCACTTTCCATGGTAAGCCAGTAATAACCTGCTCTTAGGATCTTCCTGGCCATAGCATGCCCGTTGGCGTGCGTTCCAAACGAGCCCTCATGGACTTCCTCGATCATGTGATTCGCCTCCCTGGCATCCACACACCGCAGGAGTGTCATGTCGTGGTTTCTCTTATACAGTATGCTTCCGCTCATGAAGAAACCGGCCGCCAACCTTCTCAATGTCCTCTTATCATTGTCGGCAATCTCTGGCGGGTATTCTTTGCTTACGACATATCGCTTGATGTCGAAATACCAAGGCTTACCGTCCCATTCCTCTTCTACTTGGCAGCAATGCGCGGGTTTGCCACGACACCAAAATTCAATGTAGGGTAGATCCCCGTGCGGCGTTAGCTGGAACATAGACGCCAAAGTAGCAAGCGCATCCGCCATTTGATTTTCCTCGCGAGGAACATGATGGAAAGAGATCTCATCAAAGGTTTTAGCCAATTCCTTGATATAGGCTTTGTAGGGTATCAGCTTGGGATCTCTAGTTTCCCATTCCCCTCTCAGCTGATGGATTACCAACGCTGAGTCGCCGTACACCTTGAGTAGTTTGACATTGGAGTCAATCGCTGCCTGGACGGCCAGGGCACATGCTTCATATTCGGCCATGTTGTTGGTGCAGTCGAATCCTAGCCTGGCTGTGAAAGGTACACATTGATTGTCCGGAGAGACCAATACTGCCCCAATGCCATGGCCTAGAATGTTTGACGCTCTGTCAAACCATACGGTCCATTTGTCCCGATCTTCGTCCAATTTTTCCTCAAACAAGGCCATGATGTCCTCATCCGGGAATTCATGATGCATGGGCTGATAGTCGTTAAGAGGCTGTTGAGCCAAATAATCTGCTAAGGCGCTTCCTTTTATCGCCTTTTGGGTGACGTAAACTATATCAAACTTGGATAGCAGGACTTGCCACCGGGCGATTCGTCCCGTGAGAGCTGGCTTTTCAAAGATGTACTTAACCGGGTCCATCTTGGATATCAACCAGGTAGTATGGCTCAGCATGTACTGCCTTAGGCGATGGGATGCCCATACTAAAGCACAACACGTTCTTTCGAGCAAGGAGTAATTCATTTCACAGGTCGTGAACTTCTTACTTAGGTAGTAAACAGCACGCTCTTTCTTTCCGGATTCGTCATGTTGCCCCAGCATACACCCCATTGACTCGTCTAAGATTGTCATGTACACGATGAGAGGCCTTCCAGGTACTGGTGGCATAAGCACGGGAAGATTCATAAGGCACTTCTTGATCCTTCCAAAAGCCTCTTGGCAATCCTCATTCCAGCGATCAATTTGGTTTTTGCGTAAGAGCTTGAACAACGGCTCACAAATGGCGGTGAGCTGCGATATGAATCTGGCAATATAATTCAAGCGTCCCAGGAAGCCTCGGACTTGCCTCTCAGTACGGGGTTCTGGCATCTCAAGGATGGCCTTCACCTTTTCGGGGTCTACCTCTATCCCTTTCTGGCTTACGATGAAACCAAGCAATTTCCCTGATTTGACCCCAAAGGTACACTTGGCGGGGTTCAACCTTAATTGATATTTCTTAAGCCTTTCGAACAACTTCCGCAGGTTGACAAGGTGTTCTTCTTCGGATTTAGATTTAGCAATTATGTCGTCCACGTAGACCTCGATCTCTAGATGCATCATATCATGGAACAAAGCTACCATGGCCCGTTGATAAGTTGCCCCGGCATTCTTGAGTCCAAAGGACATCACCTTGTAACAGAACGTCCCCCACAGGGTGACGAAGGTAGTCTTTTCCATATCCTCTGGCGCCATCTTTATCTGATTGTAACCGGAGAAACCGTCCATGAAGGAAAATAAAGCGAAATTGGCTGTGTTATCTACGAGGATATCGATGTGTGGCAAAGGAAAATTGTCCTTGGGACTGGCCCGATTCAGGTCCCAATAATCCACACACATTCGTACTTTCCCATCTTTCTTAGGGACCGGTACAATGTTGGCAACCCATTCTGGATACCGAGCGACGGCCAGAAAACCAGCGTCAAATTGCTTCTTCACTTCTTCTTTTATTTTCAAGGATGTGTCGGGCTTCATCCTTCTTAGTTTCTGCTTTACCGGGGAACACTCGGGATTTATAGGTAATCGGTGCTGTACAATGTCAGAACTCAAACCGGGCATATCTTGGTATGACCAAGCAAAGATGTCTTGGTAGTCTCTTAGCAGGATTATTAATTCTTCACGGATAGGTGCGGTAATACCTGTGCCTATCTTTACTTCCCTTTTTCCATTGCCAATTCCCAAGTCTACTAGTTCTGTTTCTTCTTGATGAGGCCCCATTTCTTGGTCCTCATGGGCGACCATCCTTTCTAATTCTGGGGGAAGTCTCACATCCTCTTTCCCTTCATCTTCCGTTTGATTCGTTTCTTGCTTGAAGTTGATAGGCGGGTCCCAGGTATTAGTACCTTCGGGGGACTCGTCATCGGATCTACCGTTTCAGAAATAAAGAAGTAAACATGCAAATGGATGAGAATGGGTAGAGACGTAGGAACAGATGAAGAAAGATCCTTGTATTATAAATTCAAAAACAAAAAGACACAAAGCCTTAACAAAAGAAAAACTCTAAAGCCTAGGCCCAACTATAGAGCTTTTAAAACCGTAAAGGTTTACATTATGCTCGTTGCGTAAACGCCGGGGCATTCCTCCACTCGCCAATTTCCCAGCTGGAAACCAGGAGGGCATGGTCGTACCAAATCCAATGTACTCGGAACATCATCTTCGTATATCGCGACCACTTGACCTTCGTCCCCCAGACCCGCGCTTATAAAGCTTCTACTTATGTGCCAGGGCGGGCTTCCTTCACTTTCTTGTCTCAACCGCGAGCTTTGACTACCGCTCTTCCTTCCCGCGATGCTTCTCTTTATATCTGCCTGAGTGGGCTTATAGCCTAAACCATACTTCCCACGATTTCCTTTGGCATTTATCAGGCTAGTTATGCCGCCGTTGTCTTTGCCTAAACCCATTCCGGGTTCGTAACCGTTCGCCAACATAACTCGGGCCATCATTACTGCTGCATCGGACAGGCAAGGCTGCCCAGAGAAGGAGTCCACAGAGGAAATGCTTACCACCTCAAAAGACTAGAAAGCGGTTTCTAATGACTCCTCTGCGGCTTCCACATAAGGCATAGAGGATGGGCAGCTCACCAAGATGTCTTCCTCGCCTGATACGATGACCAGATGCCCTTCCACTACGAATTTCAACTTTTGGTGGAGTGTAGAGGGAACAACTCCCACTGAGTGGATCCACGGACGCCCCAACAGACAGCTGTAGGGGGGGTTAATATCCATTATTTGGAAAGTAACTTGACAGGTGTGAGGGCCTATCTGTACTGGGAGATCGATCTCTCCCCTAACCTCTCGGCGGGTGCCGTCGAAGGCACGAACCACCATTGAACTCGGCTTTAAGTGGGAGGCATTGAATGGTAATTTCTCCAAAGTGCTCTTAGGCATCACGTTTAAACTGGAACCATTATCGATGAGCACTTTGGCTACGATATGGTCCATACACTTGACTGATACGTGCAAAGCTTTATTATGCCCTCTCCCCTCGGCGGGGATTTCTTCTTCGGCGAAGGCGAGATAGTTGTTAGCAGTGATATTATTGACCAGCCCTCCGAAACCTTCTACCGAGATGTCTTGGGCCACATGGGCCTCGTTCAGAACTTTTACTAGCAGAGCCCGATGAGGCTCGGAGCTCATGAGTAACTCCAACAGCGAGACCTTGGCCGGAGTTTTGTTGAGCTGTTCGATAACCTTGAATTCGCTCTGCTGAATTATACGGAGGAACTCACTGGCTTCCTCTAGCGACACCTCCTTTTTACCATCCTTTTTCTCCGGAAGACCTTTCGCCAGAATATCTTTATTCGAAGCGTGGGGTGCTTCACCATCTTGTTCCTCCACCACTTTTCCTTTCCCCTTGACGTTCGCGGGTTGGACTGGTAGGTCCGGAGGCGTAAACACACGACCGCTACGGGTCACACCACTCAGTCCCGTGATATTTGTTACCTTAGTCGACAACGAGCTGACGTCGGTGGCTTCTTCTTCCTCCCCCCTCGGAGGTGTATATCTCCATGGGACTGCGTGGCTATTTTGGTATGGGAAAGGAACAGGTTTAGCTGCTAAGGGGTGTCCGGGTTTTGCGAAGCTGTGCCCTTGGTGAAGTATATCACCAAGGGTTTGGGCTTCGCAACACTGCTCCCATCCGTGGACTGCACGCATATATGCTGCTCCTCTCTTCCTTCACTGCTAACTTCCAGTCGACCTTGATCTATCATTTGCTGTAACAATTCCTCTACTCCCAAACACGTTTCCATGTCATGCAGCTCGCCGGAATGCAGTAAACAGGAATCCTCCTTACGCCCACTATGAGGTATCACACTTCCCTTTTGTAGGGCCTCAAAGATAAACCTCCCAGGGGTTGCCACATCCTTTAAAGGTTTAGACCTGCGCGGCCTATCGGACTCAGCGGCGTTAACCGCTCCCCCTCCATGATTGGCGAGCGGGTTGGTTCTCACATTGGGCCGATCCTCTTGGAAAGTCAGCCATCTAGCATCTATCAAATGTTGGACTTTGTATTTAAGGGCCAAGCATTTTTCAATGGAATGCCCCGGGACACCCCCATGGTACTTGCAAGTTGCGTTAAGGTCATACCACTTTGGGAAAGGGGGTTGGAGGACCTTTCCGGGAGTTACCACGGCCAAATGGTTGGCGATGAGGGACGGCAAGAGGTCTTCGTACGTCATTGGGAGTAGGGTGAATTCTTGAAATGGCCTCGGAGGGAAGTTCCTTGTTGCGTTGGAATTACCGGCCGGGCGAGTTGTGTTCGGAGTTGGAACTTGGGGAGCTTCCCTCTGGGTGGGTGCCTTAAGCTGCACAGGTGTTGAACTAGAGGCGTTCCCGGTATAAGCCGAGAAGCTCGGGTGATGTTGCGCGTACTGATGGGTACCATGAGGTGTCTGCGGGGGTTTGACCCACGCGGGCGTTGAAGAGACGGCATGGGCATCTCCTTCCTTCATTTTTGCCCCCGTTGTCCCGATTCTTTTGGCATTCGCACTCGTGGAGGAAACGTAATCGAACTTTCCTCTTTTCAACCCTACCTCGATTCTTTCCCCGGCGAACACTAGGTCCGCGAAGCTGGACGGCATGTAACCTACTAGCTTCTCATAGTAGAACACTGGCAGAGTGTCTACCATCATGGTGATCATCTCTCTCTCAACCATGGGAGGAGCCACTTGTGCCGCCAGATCTCTCCACCGCTGTGCGTATTCTTTAAAGGTTTCGCCCTCTTTCTTGAACATATTCTGCAGCTGAGTGCGATCGGGAGCCATATCGGAATTACACTGATATTGCCTTAGGAAGGCAGTAATCAGATCCTTCCAAGTACGGATACGGGAAGCTTCCAAATTAGTGTACCAAACTACCACGGCTCCGGCCAAGCTATCTTGAAAAAAGTGTATTAATAGCTTCTTATCCTTAGAGTGTGCGCCCATCTTGCGACAGTACATCTTAAGATGGTTCTTGGGACAAGTCGTCCCTTTATACTTGTCGAAGTCCGGTACTTTGAACTTCGGGGGGATAACAACATCGGGTACTAAGCAAAGATCCGTCATGTCTGCGAACGGATAGTCCCCAAATCCTTCCACGGCTCTCAATCTCTCCTCGAGGAGATCGAGCTTCCTCCTTTCTTCAGTTGCCGGGGGCGGTCCTTCCGTGGACAAAACTATTGGTTGTGTCGTGATGTTGGGCTGAGGCAACGTGCTGGGTGCCGGCCCTTCGGGGATCGGGGGATAGAACTCGACATCCCTTCGAGCATAGTCTTGAGGGTCTTTGTGGACCTCGTCGGGCTGTTGAGGAGGCTCTCTTTCAAGGACGGGAGAAGCAATATGGCCCGCATCGTCTTGCAGGACGGGTGGTGAGTAGTTGGGCGGCAATCCATAAGAGTAAGCCGCTCGGTTGTATCCCAGATGAGGGTTGCCATCGTGCCCCAGTGTGTCCCTTCCCCGTCCTACTATGTTTGAGAGAGGATGGTACGCAGTTGCCAAGAGAGTTGGGTCTGCTTCGGCAGCCGAACTGACAGCGGCAGCGGTGGCCACGTTTTTCTCCATGAGCTGCCTCATTCCTAACATGGCCTCCGTCATGGTTAAATGTGTGCGCTACTCTTTTCGCACCAGATGATCCGTGCGCTACTCTTTTTGCACCTTCGATTAAATGTGTCAAATAAATCTGCCAAGACAGCTACCACCGGACTTTCCTTGCTATGGTGGTATGCAAGGAAAGCGTCGATTGCTGCTAGGTCCACCAAACCATCTACGTTTGGAAAGAGGACGACCCCAAAAATTAGCAAAGCTAACACATCCATAAACGGGACCCAATCTCCTTGATTGGCCATACCCCTCGCCTTGTCTTCTAGGTGCTTCCGTGGTAGGCCCGCTATGCCGTTTCGAGTCTGTTTTATGCGGTCCAAACCTCTTCTTGAATCCTTGACCACAGTTGCAATTCTACTCAAAGAGGGGAGACACCCAGAGGAAAGGTATGGTTTTCTTCCCCCGAGAGGACATCCTAGAATTTCCTCAAATTCTTCAATGGTTGGTACCAATTGGAAGTCTCCGAACGTGAAGCATCTCAAAGGCTGGTCGTAGTATTGGGTGAGTGATGCAATGGCTTCTATGGATACCTCTACTATGGTCAACTCTAAGATCTTTCCATAAGTCTTGCGGAAGGCTTGCATTTGGAGCGGTTCCATCAACCGCCCTAATTCCTTGATGCTGGTGGTATCTAGGCCTTTAACCTTGACTTGGTAAAACCTCTTGCCGGTTTGATTTGTCCCCATGCTTACTAAAGTGAGACAAAAAGCTGGTGCAAATCAAAACTCCGATATCTCATGGGTGGAATGGATGAATGCATGAAGGAATGCATATGACACAGATGTAATTTAAGAATGCGGGTGCCCGGGACATTGTCTCCTTCTTAGACACAACGTCTAGGGGTAGCAAACTGCCTCAACGTATGTATTTAAAACGGTGACCCGGACCCTCCGTTGATTTGTCTATAGAGGGGATCAAGACAGAACCCATATGCGATGCATATGCAAAAGGCGCAATGCGGGAATGTACATAGTATGACAATATTCACTGAACATAAGCAAAAGGGTATATGATACTTATGCATGGCAGTGTGAAAAAATGGCACGCAGCGTGTTTGCTCCGTGCCCCTATTTAAGGGACCTATAAGGGAGAGAGCTAACTAGGCATTTAGTGATAACCCCAAGGTAGTCATATCTCTCTTGATGGTTTCTAGAGGTATTATCCCCTTCGAAGAACATACAAGCAGCAGTAGGGACTACTAGCAACAATATGTTTTCAAAGAGGAAAACCCTAGATGAGGGTTCACTGTAATCAAGCAAGTCGGAGACCTAGCATGCTCACAGATTCACCTCCACTCCTTATGTTCCTATGAACCCGGGTATAGGGCCCTTTTTCAACTCACAGTGTGTGCAAATAGTGTTGGTGTTTGTGTGCATCAAATGAATAAATATTTACCTCATGCATACATTTTAAAACGCACTAAAAGCAACAAAGAGTTTATATACACAAGAACATAATGAAGGGAAACCAACAAAGGAGTAAGTCATGGTAAAGCATTGCACAAGATTAAATGGCCTAACTCTCTAAAAACAGGTCCCCAGTGGAGTCGCCAACTGTCGCAACCTACCCTTCGGCGGGAGGGCGACGCGAGACTCGCGGGATGCGTGTTCCACGAAAGGAATACGCGCGGAGTCGCCACCAACGTTTATTTGAGGAAAACGTCGGAAAAAACGGAAAAGACGCGATCTACGAACTTTTAAGTGAAAGGCTCGGGAGTTGTATTTACGCACGGGGAAGGTATTAGCACCCCACACGTCTGTCCCAAGGGACGGCAGCCTTTAATCGAATGTGCAAACATGACTTTGATTTTTTATGTTCCCTTTTTATGTCTTTATATCCTTTATACCCTTTTTATATTTTTTCTCTTTTTGTGGTCGACAAGGGTGTTTCCCTTTGCTCCTACGTATTCCTCAATTGCGATGAGGAAATCAGACCTACGTAGTTCTTTCTTATGCGTGAATCAAGTGATTCTTTTTTACTTAAAAGGTGATCATTTTAAGGCGTTGGACCTTGAAAACGATCCATTTTACTTAGTAAAAAACAGAAATGATTAACTTTCAAAATCCTATTTTTGTGGACAAGCTTGACTAGGCGAGTTGATTTTAGCCTTAGTTTCACTTTAGTTATTAGTCAATTCAATTAAGAATGAGAAATCCCAAAGAGAAAACGTCCGATTGATTTTTCGCTTTATTTTACTAAAAGGTATTTTTGATTATTATATTATTATTTTACCTCTTTTTTTTATTTCCAACGTGGTTACGGTACGACCGAACGGTCGGAATTCATTTTAACCGAAGTTAACGGATAATACAATTCAAACGATCGGTGGAAATTTATTTTATTTTTAGGTTAAGCGAGAAATGACTTAAATAAAATGGCTTAAGCACGTCAAAAAGGGTACGGAAAGTAAATGAAAACGAGAAGGAAAATACACGAAACACAATGTGGACCACCACGGGTACATAGAATGAATCGAAAAGCTTGGTTCGAGGTACTTACCCGTTGAAGACCGAAGAACGATGAAGAACGAATGAAGAACGTCGAAGAACGGTCGAAAACCTTCGCGAAATCACTCACGGAAACGTTACGGAAGTGCCTCGGCTTGGATTTTCTTCACGGAAACAATTTTTCTAAGCAAATTCGAAAGAGAGAGAAGTGCCTAAGGGGCTGAACCCTTTTTCACTTCACTTCTCCCCCTATTTATAGAAAATTGGGGGAGAAGCTTGCCACCCAGCTCGCCCAGGCGAGCAGGGTTGCTTCCTCCAGAAGCAACAGCCTTCTAGAGGAATCTTCTGGAGGGCCCAAGTGGGCCTGGTTGCTATTTGCACCCCCATTAAGTACACCCCCGCTGCCTTTTTTTTTTGTGATTCTTTTTCGTAAAGTTACGAAAACTTACGAATTTCGTAACGATACTTGTTTTCTTTCCGTAATGTTACGGAACCTTGCGGATTACATAATCATCCCCTTTTTGACTTACGGAATGTTACGGAAGCTCACTAATTGTGCAACGATGCTTCCATTTGACTTTCGGTGTGTCACGAAACCTTACGGATTGTGCATCAATATTTTCTTTTGTTTTCCGGCATGTCCCGGAATTTCACAAATTGCCTAATGATGTGCCAAGCACCTCACAAGGACCAAACAAAAGTTGCATGTCATCAAGCAAAGGTCCCCGGACGAAATTAGGGTATGACATTGGGCATAACATTAAGTGATGAGCCATTGTCGATCAGTACCTTAGCCACGATGTGGTCCATACACTTGAAAGACATATGCAAGGCCCTATTATGTCCCCGCCCCTCAAAGGGTATCTCCTCATCGGTGAAGGTGAGGTAATTATTGGCAGTAATGTCGTTGACGATACCCTCGAAGTCCTCCACAGAGATATCTTGGGCCACATGGGCTTCATTCAATACCTTAACCAACAGCACTCGATGAGGCTTGAAACTCATGAGTAGTTCCAACAGGGAGACCCTAACTGTGGTCTTGTTGAGCTGTTCAATCACTTAGAATTTGCTTTGTTGAATGATCCAAAGGAATTCATTTGCTTCTTCAACGGATACCTTCTTTCCACCGAAGTCTTCTTCTTTCTCAGTGAATCTCCCAACCGGGACATCCTCATCCAGAGTTGGGCTTACTTTGTCGCTTTATTCCGTACCTACCTTCGCTTTTCCCTTGGCATCCTTGGATCGCACCAACGGGTCAGGTACCGCAAAGATACGTCCACTGTGGGTCATACCGCTCATGCCAGTGATGTTGGTAACTTTGGCAGAGGGTAGGTCACCCCCGATGGCCTTGTCCTTCTTTTTGTTTGGCTTTTGAGAGGCGTACCTCCATGGGACAGCCCTGTTGCTTCTGTAAGGGAACGGGACAGGCTTGCTTCCCGAGATAGGTTGAGAGCCTCAGGGTTTTTGGGAGATAGTGTCTCTAGTGAAATAGATCACCAAAGGTTTGGGTTTACTTGGGCTTTTGTCTGCCGATTGCATGCACACATGTTGCTCCCCCTTGCTTGCATCGTCGATCTCAAATCGGCCTTGGTCCATCATTCGCTGTAGCAGCTCCTCTGCCGTCGAGCAGGTTTCCATGTCATGCGATGCACTCAGATGCATCAAAAAAGAATCCTCCTTATGCACATCAAAGAAAATCATGCCCGCCTCTTGCAGCGCCTCAAAGATAAACCTCCTAGAGGTTACCATGTCCTTTATTTGCTTCATCCTTTGAAGTTCGCACTTCTCTATTGCATTTACTGTCGATCCCCCATGATTGGCAAGCGGATTTGTCTTTACATTTGGGTCATCTTCTTGGAATGTTAGCCATCCCGCGTTGATCAAACTTTGAACCTTATGCTTGAGGGCCACACATTGTTCTATAGAATGCCCCGGGGTGCCCCCATGATGCGCGTAGGTTGTGTAAGTGTTGTACCATCGAGGGAAAGGAGACTGGTAAATCCTTCTGGGGGTCACAAATGCCATTTGGTTGGCGATCAAAGATGGCAACAAGTCCCCGTATGACGTCATAATTGGGGCGAACTCTGGAAGCTTCTTTACTGGAGGGTTCCTCCCCGGACTGGCACTCGTGCTAGGATTGGAACCGTTGGCGGGGCGAGGTTGTGTAGGAGCTGGGTTTTGAGTGGGGGCTCTTTGTGGTTGGGCGGATGTCCTTTGCTGGATGGGCGTCGAGTTAGAGAGGTTTTCAGTGCAGGCCGAAAAGCTTGGATGATGCTGGGCATACTAGTAAGTATCGTGAGGGGTTTACTAGGCTTTTAGCCAAGCAGGAGCCGAGGTCATGGCATGGGCATCCCATTATTTCCTCTTTGCCCCAGTTGCTTCGAATCTTCTGTTACTTGTACTGGCAGGGGCGGCATAGTTGAACTTCCCTCTTTTTAGGCATACTTCAATCCTCTCGCCCGTGAACACTAGATCCACGAAGCTAGAGGGCATGTAGCCCACCAACTTTTCATAGTAGAACACGGGCAGTGTGTCTACTATCATCGTGATCATTTCTCTTTTGACCATGGGGGTGCCACTTGCACTGCCAAGTCCCTCCATCGTTGGGCGTACTCCTTAAATGATTCATGCTCCCATTTGCTCATGTTCTGTAGCTGGGTTCTATCATGAGCCATGTCAGTGTTGTATTGGTATTACCTAATGAATGTAGTAATCAAATCCTTCCATGATCGGATGCGAGAGGCCTCCAAATTGGTGTACTAGATGACTACTGCTCTGGTCAAACTATCTTGGAAGAAATGCATCAATGGCTTCTCGTCCCTAGAATATGCACCCATTTTCCAGCAATACATCTTCATGTGATTTTTGGGGCAAGTGGTCCCCTTGTATCTATCAAAATCTAGCACCTTGAATTTTGGAGGGATGACAACATCTGGTACCAAACATAAATTTGTCATGTCAGCGAAGGGGTAATCTCCAAACCCTTCGACTACTCTTAATGTCTCTTCGATGACATCAAGCTTTTCTCTTTCTTCCACTGTTGGAGGCAGCCCCCCTACTGAGACATGCAGCGGTTGCTAGGGGTGGGGTTGAGAAGCTCCTGAGGTATTGAGTTGAGGCATAGTATTGAACGCCGACCCCTTGGCGGTGAATGGGGGATATGGGTCAAAGTCACCTTGAGCATGCTCCCGAGGTTCTTCACAAGGGCCGCCTGCAGGCTGGGTTTGTTGACCCTCGAAGGTAACGAGAATGGCATGATGAACATTCTCATGCATGGTGGGTGGCGTATAATTGGGGGGTAAGCCGTAGGGGTAAGCATTTCTATTATACTCCATCTGTGGGCTACTGGTGCTACCCAACACCTCTCCTTCTTGTCCTACCATGTTCGGGACAGCTTGATGTGCTTGATTCGTGGCAGAGGGATGGGTAAGATCTGCCCCAGCGGCGGCCCTAGTGGCGATCGTGTTACTTTCCATCATTCTCTCCATGCTTTACATGGCTTCCATCATGGAAGCCTTTTGATCTTTCAAGGCCACCATATCGGCCTTCATATGTTTTTGCACCTTTTCTATTTCACCCATGACTCTAGTCTTAGAACAGGTTCGATAAGGGTGCCTTAGAGCATGTTTAGTTATGGTGTTTTTCCTAAAAGAACAAACATGCAGTGAATAATGCGACAAAGAACTAAACTTGAATGCATTCCAAAGATAAGTTGTCAGAGTATCGGATTCGCACACAATTTTGAGCAAAGGCATAGGATTGAACCAAACTCATTTTTATTAACGAACAAAAAATGTTCATCTTGTCAAAATAAAAGCGAAATTACAAATGCCTTAGCAATTCCTAACTATGTGGGCCATCAGATTGATCATGTGCTGACAATAATTAAGGAGCCCGTGAACTTCCTTGAGGGCCGAGTATACATCCACCATTGCTTTGGCTTTGGCTAGCAATCTTGGGAGCTCTTGACTCCCATTAAATGTGAAAGCAAACCTATCCATCCACATCATTGCTTATATGTGTAATGAATCGATTACTCTGTCTCTTGCTTCCCTTTCTGCTTGCAAGACTGATACCTTCGCGTACTCGTCCTCTAGCCTTTGTTCATGGGTTGCCACTAGACTTAACTTCTTTTTGTATTGGTCAATGATGTCCCACACGTTTTCTTCGATCTTGTTGAAATGTTCGGTCAAACTCCTTTTGGACCTTTGGCAAGCCTTCAACTTGTCTGCCAATATTGTGCCTTCGACCCTCGGCTGGTCTCTCTCGACTCTTCGAAGCTTAAGCTCATTGTTGCTACCCCATAAAGCCCCTCAAAACTTGTTTTGGCCATGTTCTTCCTTTCGGGTCCTCTTTGTTTCCTATTCCAAAGCTTCAGTGGTGGCCACATTGATGTCTCAGTTTGTCGCACTCTTTCCGGACCTTGATGGTCGTTGTCTTGAACTTTTCCTTGATTGCTTGTGCCCTTTCAGGTTTGCACCTCCTCACTCTCCTCAGGGGTTTCATCCTCTTCCTCGCTTGAAACCTTTAGCTTTGGGAACCAATCCAAATCTTGCGTTCGAGCCTTCAGCCACTTATGATAGTCGTTGATGATCCCATTGTTGCTTCCCCTAAGCTCTTTATCTTTCCTTTGCACTACGCCCCACGCCTTGCGGACTCCTTGAAGTATCCTCGCATTGGGGTCACTAAAACCCCATGCGATGAAAGGCGTGATGCTTTCCTCCGACGGTGCTCCTCTCATGGGTTAGCCAAGTTGTCTTATGGCAAGGTGTTCACTCTCCGATATACTACTTGTTTATGTGGATGCAAAATCTACCGGCAAGTGCACCGGGTCATCAAGTAAATAATTAAAATGGTGTGAACCGAGTATCAAACTCAGGGAACTTGTTCATTTGGTAAAGAATTATTCAATAAGTAGGAATTTGCAAACAAAAATCATGATTGCGAATGAAAGTAAAAGTATGATCTATTCTAATTACAAAGCAATAAACGTGAGCAAGTAAGGGTGAAAACAGATATCTAAAGGCATTGGGTCCTCTTACCGAGCAAATTGATGCAAATAAGGATGTTTCTCTAATTAAAGATGTTTTTGTGTTCTATGCTAAAGGCCCAAGTACTAAACACTGATGTTTCGTGAGTTTAGCCTAATTCTAATTAAACTTCGTTCGCAGATGTCTCTTGTTGAACTTAGCTTAATTGAACAGCTTTATGATCACAATATAATAAAAACTAAATTACCGCACTCTGTGTCTAGACATACGGTAACCTAATCCTGCTCTATCAAGTTCTAAGGAGACAATACATCTTTCAATGCTAAAGCCCCTAACAGTACACACATATGGGTGATTAAGCCACAAGCATGCAATAATAAAGTACAGATAGAAACAATGAACATATAAAACAACCTTAATTAGATAGGGAAAGAGTTTTCATCAGTTACTCAATAAGAATCCCCAACTGAGGATTTAGCCTTCCATAGCAAGGAAGCTCCTTTTACAATGAAGAAGAGGAATTAAGAGAAATTTCTTGCTTACAAGGGAGTGGGGATGTCTCCTCCACCTCTAGGAATCTCACAATCACTCAAAAACTCACAAATCTTCCTAAAAGATCAAAACTTGGCTTCTTTGCTCTATTCTTTGCCTCTGTGTATTTCACTCTTCAAGCTCTTACGGCTATTCAGCGCTCTCTCTCTCTTTCTTCTATTCTAGGATTAAAAAGGGCTCACTAACCTTGACGTCACGCTTAGCGCGAGTAAGTGAATTTTCGCTCAGCACCAAACTCGCGCTAAGCCTGGAAGGTGACAAACGACTCGCTGTGTGAGCTGATGACGCGCTAAGCACGTGCCTACGTGACAGATTCCCTTCTAGATTCCTCCTATCCTCTAAGTGCGTTGATGCCTTGCTTAGTGGATGACACTCGCTAAGCGCATTGAGCTCGCTTAGCGAGACATCAACTTTAGCACTTCTTCAAAATAACTCCTTTTTGCCTAAAATTGAAGAGAAATTGACATTAATTCCATACATAAGGCTTCTACTGAGCACAGATAAAAACAAAGCAAAATTTATTTACAATCCTACTAAAACAACCATAAATCGGGGAAAATATATACATTTTGTAAAAGTTTTCTATACAAAAGTTAGTTGTATAAGGCAACTAACACAAGGACAGGATTATAATTGATACAACCCCTCGTCCCCATCAAGGGGACGTTTTAGAATCCTTCACATGAGGATAAAACCCTGGCTCTTCCTTCCATCAGGGGAACCAATTAATGGATGCCCCTACCACACTAGCCAAGAGTTGCTCCCAGTTTGTCTTCCCTTTCTTGGCGCACAAGCAATGACCTTGCAGGGGACAGATGGGTCTACTTTCATGGCGAAAGTGGTGTGAGACTAGCCACACATAGAGAGCAGGTGTAAAACAGATGATTCTTGCGCCGCTCTTTTCGCATCTTTGGTCAAATGTGTCATAGACATCAGCCAAAATATCAACAACCAAACTTTCCTTGCTATGGTGATAAGCAAAGAAGGCATCAATCGCCGCTAGGTCCACTAGCCCATCCACATTCGGAAAAAGGATGACTCCAAATACCAATAGTGCCAAGACATCAATGAATGAAGCCCATTCATCTTGATCCTTCAATGCCTTTGTCTTTTCCTCCAAATGCTTCCTTGGTATTCCGACTATCCCATTTCTATTTTGCTTCACTTGGTCCAAACTCTTGTGTCGAAATTTTGACTACCTTGACTATTCTTGCCATGGAGGAATATAACCCATAAAAGAGACATGGCTTTCTTCCTCCTAGCGGACATCCCAAGATCTCTTCAAACTTTTCCACAATCGGCACTAGCTGAAAGTCCCCAAATGTGAAGCACCTTAGCAGATGATCATAATACTGAGCGAGGGATGCAATGTCTTCCACAGAGACTTCTATCATAGCTAGATCCCAAATCTTCCCATAGGTATAGCGGAAAGCTTGACGTTGGATCTGGTCCATCAATTGCCCCAATTCTTGCAAACTGGCAACCTTTAGGCTTTTAATTTTGACTTGATAGAACCTTTTCTTAGACAAAGGTGATTGATTTGATCCCATGTTTTTTGCTAGAATGAAAAGTTGTGTTTGATCAATACTTCGACACCCCATCATGGAGGAAATATGATGAATGCATGAAGGAAATGCTTATGTTATGCATGACACAAATGCATTTTATAGACACGAGAGCCCAAAAGATCATCTCTTCTTACTCACAACATTTGGGCATCATGGTTCATTTGCATCATCACCATAGTGCCCCATGTATGCAATTAAGAAGGTGATGTGGACCTTCTGACTTCCTATGACAAAATGACGAGACTAATGCAAATGCATGAGTGAAGCGATACAGGCATACATGCGTGAAAGCACAAGGTTGATATCACAAAAGAGAAACATATTAGACGTACAAGCATGGTAACGCCATCAAATAATAACATATCAGAGACGCACTTAAACATCACACTAAAAAGATATGCATGGCAATATCAAGGAAACAAACACGCCGCGTGTTTGCTTCGTGCCCCTATTTCAGGAACCTAAATGAGGGGAGGGGGAACTAAAAGGTATTTAGTGATAATTCCCAAGGTGGTTGCATATAGCTTTCAAAGGTTTCTAGAGATATCATCCCCTTTGATATCAACATTGTGGCGGTAGGGACTACTAGCGCCAACGTATCATCAAAGAGAAAAAACTCTATATGAGGTTTCAATTTCATCAAGCAACTCGGAGACTTAGCATGACCACAGATTCACCTCCACTTCCTATGTTCCCATTGCCCTTAACAACTCATAGTGCGTGCAAAAAAAAGTGTAGGTGTTGTGTGCATCAAATGAATATATGTTTATCAATGCGTATATTAACATAACAACTACACAACATGCAAAACACATCAAATGAGTTATTTCCACATAAGAGTATAAGAAAAATAAAGGGAAACAATGAAAGAGAAAATCATGGTAAGGGATGTAAATAGATTAAATGGCCTAACTCTCTAAAAACAGTTCCCAGTGGAGTCGCCAACTGTCACAACCTACCCTTCAGCGGGAGGGCGACGCGAGACTCATGGGTGCATCTTCCAAGGGAGGAAAACGCGCGGAGTCGCCACCAACGTTTATTTGAGGAAAACGTTAGAAAAAAAACACAAGTGGGTCTACGAATTTTAAGAAATAAAGGTTCTAGAGTTGTTTATGTACAAGGAAGGTGTTAGCACCCCACGCGTCTGTCACAAGGAACGACAGCCTTTAATCAAATGTGCAAAATCATGACTTCAAATTTATTTTATTTTCCATTTTTTATGTTTTATCTTTTTCGGGTCAACAAAAGCGGGGATCTTGCTCCTACGTATCCTCAATTGCGATGAGTAAAAAGCAAGAAAGTTATGTGGAGTGTTGATTTTAGACTTTTAAAATAGTTCGCTTCAAAACCAATAAAAGTAAAAAATGAGACCGTTAAGGCATTGGACCTTTGGACGGATTCAAACGATTTTATTGTGGACAAAAGCTTGATTTGTGAGTTGATTTTAGCTTTAATTTCACTTGGTTATTTCTCAACTCATTAAAAGAGAACTTTCAAAGTAAATAATCGGATCGGTCAAAACTCTCTTAAAATAAAGGAAAAGACCACTGATGGTTGAAGAATGAAGATGAAGACATGCAAAGCAAGGATAGACCCCTAAGGGTGCATAGAATGAATTCAAAGCTTCAAAATAGAAAACTAACCAGTCCAAGAACGATGAACGACGAAGAACATTCACGGAAATGTTACGGAAGCATTGCAGAAGCACCTCGGCCTTGATTTTTCTTCTTTTTTCTCCTTCTTCTCACTAATTTCAATGAAATATGCTTACTAAGGATGTTGAACCCTTTCCCTTCATCCCCTCACGCCTATTTATATCAAAATGGGGGGAGGAGGTTGCAACACAGCTCACCTAGGCGAACTGGTTGCTTCCTCCAGAAGCAACTTGCTCGCCTAGGTGAGCTGGTTGCTTCACCTTGAAGCTTTTTAATGGGCCTAAGTGGGCCCAAGGGTTGAGGAATGCCCCTAAATTGACCATTTTGCCCCCATGTTGTGTATTTTGCCCCTACAGATTGTGCGACAATTGGCTTTAAGCAGCTCAACTCAGCTAGCAAAAATCCACATGTTGACAAACATTCGTTCCCGGACGAAATTAGGGCATGACACCCACTAACCCACATACCACATCTTCAGTACGTGCCCACTCCTTGGGTGACATGTATGCAAGAGTAACAAGCGTGCGATGCACTTGCCTATGATAAAAGGCAAACGAAACGCTTGTCTCCAATGTGTTCTTCAACGGTCAAAAAAGGGCATAATTGTCAAATGCAGGGACTCCACCCACTTGACACGTCTGACTCTACCTGCAAAGCGAAAACCGTATCCACCTGGACAACTTAATAGAAGTAGCACGGATAAGACTTGTTTAGGCTGGGGGGCTTGATAGACCTACAACTCTCACACCTGTCGAGGTTACCACCATTGACACAAGACAACATTTGTTCAAGCTGGGGGGCTTGACGAACTCACTACCCTCCTACTTGTCAAGGCTACTACCCTCGACACAGGATGATCTCCTTCGACATCAAACAACCTCTTTAGCCAACAAGCTGGTTCAGAGCTTGGGGGCTTATGTATTATCTGGGTCCACAAAATAGATGTGGCAAGTGACGTGGTGCTCCAATGTGCACATCAATCCTCCTTGTCAGCCCTTTCCCAGGAGCATGGATGCCTCGCTGTTATCAGTCGGGCTATTGGCCTATAGGTTATCTCTAATACCTCATTATTTGAATATTAATGATAATGTTACAACTCACTTATCAAGTGGCAAATACTTAATTGTCTAAAAGATACACATTATCTATAAGCTACTACTTATCTACTAACTATTATCTATAAGTTAGGAATTATTTGTAAGGGTTGTTACACCACCATAACATCCCCTACAAAGAAGGACCTAAAGATCTCATCTTATTTTATAAATGTCAGGTTTTATCTTACCCTTTTAATTCAATTCTCACCTAACTCGCGTACTTACTTGAGTGTTAGAGTAATTTGTTTTACAAGTTTCCTTTCGTGTTCTCCTAAAAGAGGGTACCTCAAGTCTGACGCACAAGATCGTGGAGCCCATCTTGGCCACGTTGACCCTGAGGGTACCTCAAGTACAGTTTAATTTGTTGATAACAAAAAATTTAAGTGAATTAGATCTTAAAAATTCGTCAAAGTTAAAACAAGACTCAAGACTCAATGAATACTTACAAATATATTTCCATATTTTTCACCAACAAGATCCTCACGTCCATAGTGAGAATCGAACCACGGCTTTTTTTTTATATATAACTTTCTTTAGTATTTTAATAAATTTCTCCAAAAATAACTTTCTTTAGTATTTTAATAAATTTCTCCAAAAATAAAGTTGTATTCAATTCTTTTTTTTCATTAAGATAAGTCTTGGACGGCATAAGAAAGAATATTCTAATGTTTAATCTTTAGTGGCAGTTGACTAGTTGCTTGTAAAGTTGTACAGAAACGAAATGTGAAACCAATGAAAAATGAAAGAGGTGCCATTCGAGGAATATTTGTAATAAAATTTATGAAAATGATTGTTGCGCATATTCTTTCATCATCGTTTTCTATGATTCCTTTCGATCGAGTTTCAATGATTTAAAACTTGTATTTTAAGTTTGGTAAAAAAAACCTTGTATGTTAAATTAATGTTACATGAAATTTATATATTGTATTATTTTGTGTCATGATCTATGATTTCTAAAATTTACCACTCTCATATCCTTTTTTATCGTATTTTATTAAAATTAAAATTAAATGGTGTAAATATCATTTATCTGTCATATTAATGTGGACAGTTAAAAAGTACATAAGTCTACTTAAGTATGATGTTAATTATGTATCTACATCCCATATATTTGGGTTCTAACTTCTAAATCAATCAATTGAATAATATGCGTTAATTGTTACAAATTCCTAATAGTTTAATTTTTATAAATAAAAAATATGTTAAATTATTTATGTGATTTTTTATTTTGATTTTATGTTATATAATTTGATCTTTTATTTTTTTAAATTGTAAAATAATACATAACTTATTTATTGAAAGTTATAATATAGTCCCTTAAGAAATTTTTTATAGCATGTTTATCCCCAAAAAACTGAAAAAATAACATTACTTCATGAATAAAGATGCTATAAAAAATTAATTAAGAGGTTATTTTAAAAATTTTAATAAATAAGGGATTATAATAAAAAACCAAATTCCAACCTAAAATTGTATTTCTATTTAATATTTAGTGTACACTAAATAATGAATAGATAGCATTATTATGTTGTCTTGTTTTATTTGGCGCAGACTAGATGATAATAGAATAAGATATAAATTATGCTCAAAACTTCGTTTGACTAAATAACCCTTTCATTCAAATTATATATAGTTTTATGAAAATTATCTTTTATTTTTTAAAATATATATAAAATTTATATTTAATTAAATTATAGAAAATTATTTTTTATTTATGTCATTATTTTTTTAAAAGTGTAAATAATTATATAAATTTTAAAATTATAAATATTATTCAAATACTAACTTAAAATTATTTGAATAACTATTTAATTTTAATATTTTAATCAATTATATATTTTAAATTTACATGTTAAAGTTAATATAAATACATGTAAGAAAATGTACCATTTTTTTAAAAATCTTATAATATATACTATAATTATATTTAGAACGAAAGAGCATATCTTATTCTAATTTTTGTTTCATTCAGCTTTTTCTCAGAATAATAAAAATAAATTATACTAATAAAATAAGGTACGCAATATGATAAAAAAAACATTTTCTTTTATACACTAAATTTTTTTTATCAGCTTTTATATACTAAATAACATATTACATTATCCTATGTTGTTCTTATCCATCTTTAGTCACCAAAATCACCCTTGGGAAAAAGAAAATAGTCTTATTCAAGCACTCAATAATTTATTTATATATTATTTAGGTTTAAATATGATTTTAATTCCTGCTTATTTATTATTTAGGTTTAAATATGATTTTAGTTCTTGATATATATCTGACTTTTGTATCCGATTTTTTATAAATTTTTCGTTCGAATTGGATCCATAATATTTAAAAAGTTTTGTCCAAAGTTTTTATCATTAATTTGAATTCGTTAATTGTTTAAATGATCGTTGACCAAACATGTTAGCATGTGATGTGTGATGATATGTATACTTGTTGTCCGAATGAGATTGCATGTAGGAAAAAACTTTATTTTTTTTGAAAATTTTAAAAAGTAATTATTTTCTCTTTTTTAAATCTGTCCCTTTGGACAACCCCTTTCTATATTGAGTATTGGTTCCTCTTCTCCCTAAGAAAACCTAGCCTTCAAAGGGGGAAGATTCCAATTTCCCTTCTTCTACAGATTATGTGTCAAGCCACTAAAAGAGATGGAACTTGATTTACCATGAAAAGGTTTCACCCCATTAAATGTAGTAACGGGCACACTAGGACTTTGTTTTGGATGAACTTCCAAGCCATCGTTTAAATTGGAATCAGAAGCATGTACAAGAAGCCTCTGGAATTTGCTCAATCCCAAAAGTGAAGGCTCTTTAATCACCCATTTTAAACCTTTAATAAGAAAATTCAATTTGTTTAATTTTCTAGTCTAAACAGAGACCTAATATATTACAAACAATAAATTCAATTTTGTGGTGTAATTCTGAACCAACAAATGCAGCACCCAATACATTTTGAGGCGTTTCTGAAGCAAAATCTTTGATTTGTGAATGGAGCGTGGATTCAAAATGTTGGCGACTGCGAATAAACATTAAGGAATTGGTGACCATATACCAATGGTCAACCACCACAAACACAGACCATATCACCAAACCACGACCACCAACTGCCTTATCCACCATTAACGTTGGCGACCATAAACTACAACCATAAATCGTGACCATAAATGTTTCTCTCCAACCAAAACAAAGAGAACATAACAACACAAAACAACACAGAAGAAAAACACGAAGAGAGATAAACAAATATAGAGAGTGTATGAGAGAGGGAAGGTGATGACGAACAGAGAGAAAGAGAGAGAAATACACGAATTGCTTGTTGTTTGGTATGGATCCAGTTGTTAGGTATGGATCCAGTGATTATCAGAGTTAGATACTCCAACACGAAATTAAACCTTTTCGTCATTCGAACACTAAATTAGGGGAATAACTTCTCTACTTCATCCTTGCCCAAATTAAGAATGAAACCCTCCAAATAACCAAACTAAGCGACAACAAGGAGGAAAAGAGAGTGTGGGTCCTTGCGCAGAAACAATTGCAACACAACTCCGACTTAGCGATGGCCGGGAGTTACGATGTTGCAGTTGTTCTAGGAAGTAAGAACCTCGAAGAGTAATTGAGAAAGGGGTAAGGAATCCAAGGCAATAGAATGGACCCCGAACAAGGGAAGTTGTTATTGATTGAATTGGAATTACAGAGAGAGTTCTTACAAAGAATGAATGAATGCCCCCTTTTTGCTGAAACTTATATATATATATATATATATATATATATATATATATATATATATATATATATATATATATATATAGCAGTTCAGTTACAATTTTTCATGTGTCGTAAGGCTAACTAACTATTATTAGGGTCCTGCATCAATCCCTCCTCCTTAAGCTAATCCTTGTCCTCAAGGATTAAAGTTAGGAAACTTCTTCTTCAAATCAAAGAAGAATTCCCAAGTTGCATCCTCTAGCAGAAGATGCTTCCATTTGACAAGTAACTTAGTAACAACCTTGTTTCCTCTCTTGACTGTCATCCTTTCTATGATTGCCTCTGGCTCCTCGATTCTTGTTTCTTCATCATTTCTTGGGCAGCGAGTGGATGTGCTAGCTTCTCCTACAAACTTCTTCAACTGGGATACATGAAACACATCGTGGATGAGTGATCCAGCTGGTAATTGGATCTTGTAGGCGAATGACCCAATCTTATCGACTATAGCATAAGGTCCATAGTATTTTGGAGCTAATTTGGCACTGCTCCTAAATGCTACAGAGATTTGTCTATAAGGGAATAATTTCACAAACACCAAATCTCCAATTTCAAAAGCCCTATCTGATCTCCTCTTGTCAGCCAGTTTCTTCATTCTTTCTTGTGCCCTTTGCATGTGAAACTTAACCATCTTAAGTTGTTCCTCCCTCTTCTATAGACTTCTATCAACAAGTTCAATCTTGGATTCTCCTGGTAAATAAGGTAAGTAAGCTGGGGGTGCTTGTCCATACATGATTTCATAGGGACTGGCCTTAATAGTGTTGTGATATGTAGAGTTATACCACCACTCAGCCAAGGGAAGCCATTTGGACCATTGCTTAGGATCCTCTGAGCACATACATCTCAGATATGTCTCAATACACCTGTTCACTACCTCTGTATGCCCATATGTTTGAGGATGGTAAGCAGTAGAAAGCTGAACTTGAATCCCTTGGGAAGCCATGAAGTCCTTCTAGAATTGACTGACAAAAATCGGGTCCCTGTCACTTGTTATTGAAGCTAGGCAACCATGAAGCTTAAAGATATTATCCATAAAGCATTGGGCCACATCAGCAACAGTATATGGGTGCTGTAATGCTATGAAATGAGCAGCCTTGCTCAGCCTATCAACAACAACAAAGATTACTTGTTTCCCAAAGGAATTGGGAAGACCCTCTATGAAGTCCATGGTAATGTGCTTCCAAATCAGATCAGGGACTAGAAGTGGTTGTAGCAACCCAGGGGAAGCAGAATTATCATACTTACATTGCTGGCAGGTAGTACATTGATGGACAAACCTTTTAACGTCCTTAGATAACCCTTTCTAGTACACCAATGTCTTGACTCTTTGATAAGTAGCATCCCTTCCTGAATGACCACCACAGGATGAAGAGTGCAGCCAATTAAGTATTTCCTTTCACAATTCAAGATTTTTACCAATGACCAGCTTCCCTTTCCTCCTTAATTCTCCTCCTGACCAAGAGTAATCCTTATGTGAAGAAGGATCTTTCGTAACTTCAGCAATCAGTTTTTGTAAGGCATCATCACCTTGCCAAGATGCTTTGATTCTCTCTAGTTGACCAGACTCGGGTTGGTGAGTGGAAATAGTAGCACATTCAACTCTTGAAAGTGCATCAGCAGCTTGGTTCTCACTTCCCTGCTTGTATTCAATAATGAAATCAAATTCCATAAGTTTTACCAACCATTTTTGTTGGAAAGCTGTGGAAAGTCTCTGGTCAAGAATATACTTGAGACTTTTGTGATTAGTTTTGATTACAAACTGCTTAGGTAATAAGTAATGCCTCTACTTCTGTACAGCAAACACCACAACTAGTAACTTCTTCTCATAGGTTGACAGGGATTGCTGCTGAACATTTAAGCTTCTGCTTATAAAG